>NC_046156.1:88985221-89267721 GCF_011064425.1 Rattus rattus
ATCGTACTTCGTTTCCAATTTACGTATTACTCTGGTCCTTGATGATTTGTTCTTATGCTGGTTTTTATATAGGTTAACACATGCTGGCATTCCTCTGAACACAGATTTTGAACGAAGAGGCGTAGAATGCAGCGTCATGAATACCAGCCTTAAACCACTGAACTGAGAACTGGACCCCTGTTGTAGGAATTAGAGAAAGGACTGAACAATAATGTACTAACCAACCATTTGAGGAGATAAGCCACTACTACCCAAAATTCCCATGGACTGACCCTGGACTTGTTGACCTCTTGAGCAATGAACCGCCCTAAATAAGGGCACGGTGGAAGGGAAGCCCTGGGTCCTGCCAAGACTGATTTTAATGAACATGATTGTTGGGGGAGGGCAGTAATACTGGGAAGGATGGAAGAACATCAAAATGCAAACAGAAACTGGAAAGAAAATGGAGTTCAGGGTTTGCTTCCTGCTCATGCAAACCTCCTTGGAACACAGCTAGGAGGATTCGTGAAAGGAAGATTACTTCTCTGTCCTGTTTCATCCTGGGTGGTGGCAGTGTTGGGGCACAGAACCCAGGTCAGAAAATGTATCTGAGGGACAGGATCAATCACCATTGCCAGAAACTCCACCGCTTCCGCCCAGATTCTGCAGGATTTATGTTCCTTTTTTTTTTTTTTTTTTTTTGGGTTCTTATTTATTTTGGGCTCAGGGATACAACCCAGGGCCTTGGCTTCCCTAGGCAGCTCTATCACTGAGCCTAAATCAGCCATGTTCAGCTATTTTTAATGGTATTAAAATATCTGAAAATTATTTTATTCTTTTGTCTGTATTTGGAAATTTACAGATTGCCATATAACATCTCACGACGTATTAAAACACTTATGTCATTAGTGTTTTTCTATTGATTATATTTTAAGTTGCTTATTAACTTTATCTGGTGTATTTTTTAGACAAATGCATTTATTTATTATATAAAACAATAGAAATGTTTCTATTTCTTTTGGACATAGCTCGAATATCTTAACCTCAACATCGTGGTGATTAGAAAAATAATTACTGAAATTGCCATAAAACAAATGCTTTATGCTAATGGTCTGCTTAATAGGAAGAAAATAAATGTCCCTTACATTTTATATTTTCATTTTCTTGAACTCATCCATGAAATTTTTTTCTTTTGTTATAGGCATGTTGTGGGAGATGATGAGTCAACTTTTCTTTCCTGATGGAGTTGTTTTCTGGCAGGACTTTTTCTATCACACTGACTTCCTAGACAGTACTGGAAGCCTCGACACCAAACAATCTATCTAAGCTAGGCCTAAAATGTTTCAGCCTCCTAGGACTTACTACTGCTGAATACCTCCTTCCTTCTGGTTATTTCTAAGCTGTTAGGTTCAACTCAGCTGTTGAAGTAAACAAACTTCTAAATGGCTGATTCAAACTGGCTTCTCACAGTTCTGTTGTTCTTTTAGCTTTTGCCTCAGGGCAACCCATTTGTAATCTCCTGGCACCTCCTCAGGCCTCACTTACTCCAGCTGGGCCTGTGCCTGGCAGCGACAGCTCACGGGCTTTCCTGTGCCCACTGCCACTGCCCATCTGCCTCTGAACTTCCAGACTGAGCTGCCATAGCACCTGCCACTGCACCTTTTAAAGTTCACTGTTTTATTGAGGGAAGGAACTGAACTGAACTCAGCTCAACAGACTGAGCATAGCTACTGACTGTGAATGCTGGGAATAGCAGGCTGAATTCCACCAGACCTGGACCTAAGACTTTCTGTACAGAACTAACATACTAGGCTAGCCTTTTAGACCACAGAGATCTAGCATACTCCTAAGTTCAGGGGTGTCTACTGATCAGAGTAATAGCATTTAATTAAAAGTTCTCTACATTTCCCCTTTCCATTTGACAAAATGTATCGCGGTTAGCTTTTACAAGAGTTGTCAATCTGAGCCTAACAGTCTGAATATCATGAAGATCTATTGATACAATGACCCTTCATGCCTTTCTTTGTCCGACATCATTACTTCATCAATGTCATAGTATCTAGATTTTCCGAGCATATGCAGATCTCTGCTATCTTTCTTAATAATTTTGAAGTGGAACACATAGTCTGTCGTAACTCTGCGGAAAGCGGAAGCTGTCTTCCCCAGTGTAACACAGCCCTGAGATCCACTCAGTGTTTACAACCTCTTTAAAATAACCATGCAGGTTGAAATTAAATTCCTGTTTTCTCGTTGATGTCTGGGCACTAATGCGATTTACTTTCCTTGTTTATCAGCTATGATTGGAATATCTATGAATCTGTTTAGAATCTTCGTACTCATTCCATTGATCTCATAGTAGATCTTTTTTGCCTGATTTCGGGTCGATAATATTGGTTTACTATTTCTGATTGACCTTTTGATCCCACACATTTAATTTGTCTTGCTTTTTAACATTTTACTTGACTAATGTTCCAGCAAACAAACTGGAGAGAAAAGAAATCACTGAAGAAAGAAAGTCAGGGGATAAGTTTGATTTTTTCTATTTTTGGGAATTCTCTACATGTATATCATGCTGACTTGGAAGTCGGATCAGTTTCATTTATACTACACTAAACGATGTTATATTAACCTCCTCTCTGCGATACACATCTGTCTATCTCTATTTTTTATCTATTTAAATTTGGAAATGTATTGCATACATTATAATAGCTCTCTCAACGTATATGGTAGCTGTCTTTAATCACAGAAATTTTAGATTTATTTGTATGCATTTTGGTCTTAATTTATTTTCTTAGAAACACCTAACTGGTTTACTTCTTATGTATGAATATATGTCTGTGTTAAACTCTTATTTGATAGCTCAAGGACAATTTCGTTAGTACAACACTTTTATTTCATAGAACAAACAATCAAATTCAAGTCATCAACATTGTATAATGACAACATTTATATGATATTTCATATAAATACAATGAAACAGGTATTATAGAATAACTTATATTAGGTTGGTTCAATATAAAATGTACTTTAGCTGCAGTTTACCTTTTAGATTAAGAGAACAAAATCATTGTAAAATTTAACAACTGCAATACAATAAAGTACTGAATGATGAAAACTAAACAATAGCAAAAATCATCAACATTCAAAAACATGGAATCATTCAGAAAACCAAGAACAAACTTTAAAGTTCACCTTTTATAGGACCAAATCTTTGACGAAAACATACATATTAATTAAAGATTTCCATTGCTATGAAGAAATATCATGACTACTGAAACTCTTACAAGGACTTTCATTCCAATTAGGCTAAACACAAGTTCTAGTTTCATGATCCACCTCACCAAAGGAGCATGGCAGCATTAGAGCCAGGCAGAACCTGCACCTTCATCCTGGAGGTTGCTGGGAAGGGCCACGGCTTCCAGTTTGACTCTGGGGAGATCTCACGCTCTCACACTGCTGGTTCCAACAAGGCCACCAAATAGTGCCTCCCCAGAGCCAACATAGTCAACCACTACACATGACTTTTAGAATTTCAGGAAAAATATTTGAACATTCTTTCCAATTCCTTTAAGTAGTCATTGTGACTCAGTAATGTTTAATAGCTATTCTACCACAGGCCAAGAGGCAATCCACACAAACAAAGAAGAGGGCCTTCTTCAGTCTCCATATTTTAGTTTGGAGCAGCATTATGTCCATCACTGCTCAAGGCTTTTTTTTTTACATTGTCAGCAGAGGCATGGGGATGATAGTCTGAGGAAGCAGCAAACAGACAAACAGGCATAATTCCTGGAGCTGGATGCCAGGGGATTCAGTATTTGCTCTGAAACAGCAGTGCGAATAGCATCTGTGTATGATTCCTCTTTGAGTTGGGCACACTAGCTACAATATCTATTTAATCCTCATACATATGAGTATAATAGATTGATAATCTCATTTATAGGTAATGAATCTACAGAACAGAATTTGCTACATTAGCTTTGTTCTGATATGTTCCAGTAGTTATTACTATGTAACAAATTGGATTCACCTTTGACTAGCATTGTGCCATTTCAGGAGTATCATTTTGCAATGTTTAAAATATCAATACTTCTAAAATAGATGCATGAGCAAAATGTAAAAGACAATATTGATTATTTATGATGAAGGCATTACTTCATTCAACAAACCAAAAGTTGGAAAGATGCAGTGAGTAGAAAATGGGATATGAAGGAACCTGGTGGAGAATTGGGAGGAGTTAATACTAGACTATATAAAATTCTCAGAAACCTTTATTAAAATTCGAAGAAAGACACATCACCACTAGCTGTGATCTCTCTGCCAAAGAGATGAGCTACTTTCTATTAGGAAGGTAACAAAGGGACACTAAATCCCTTAAGCATGTAAAAACTGATTTTTGAAGAGAACTTGTTGACTAGAACCAATTGACCAGATACTTTTAGATTTGCTTAGCCTCTTCTCCATATTTGTTCTTCCTAGAACAAAAGGAAGCAAAAATATCAATAAATAAAAGACATTGAGGATAGCAATTTTACCTTAAATTAATGTTTAACATTTCTATTTAGTGGTGGTGTTTATGGGACTGACACAGTCTCTGACTCCCTTGAGGGGCCTCAATCCAGTTCAAGTCACCTTGGATAATGAAATATTTTTGTTAGATTATTTATGTGGGGGCAGTGGTGAAAAGCCGCTGGAAAGGTCTTTCGTAACCTACCAACAACAACAACTCAGGGGTTTTGCAGTATATAGCTAATCAACCTGGAAAATGCTCCTGTCCAAACATAGTTATATAAAAGGTAGAGATGATAGCTGACTTTTCAATTTTGTAGCTGGAAATACATCTAACACAAGGTAAGTTTAATTCGCTCACACATCCTACTTATTTTGCAGATGGGAAATATGTATGGAAAATCTGTGTTCTCAAATTTGTGATCTCTTTTAATTTTTAAATTGACAAAGTTTAAAGGCATTATATTTATTTACCTACATAAATTGTTTTTAAAATACAGAAAATACATTTATTTCTTTTTGCCAATGTCTTTAAAGACAAAAATTTGGCTTCAGCTGTTTTTCTAATCGTTCGCGTTGATTAGCTTTTTGTTGAGGTCAGTCTATTCAAACGTTTTAAATCTGAGACAGTAAAACCGAGGCATTTTTGAAGTACGGATTTCATACCAAGGTGCCATATGAAATAGCATAATGAAAAGCCAAACAAGCCTCTAAAACCCTCCTGTGTTTACACAAAAGGCTAAGGAATCATTATATTTAATTTGATATTCTACGGCAAGGTGTTATGGTTTGTGGCCAGCAGTCTCCTTTTAAAGGTGTCATTGTCAGGCAATTAATTCTGCTCACACTCTGCAAGCGTCAGCATCTATTATTATCCTTTCTCTTCTTCCTAACTGTTCAAGATTAACCGCAACGTAAGTGGTGCTGTGTGTCTAGCTTTCCTTCTCCTTGTCGTTTTGACTTGGAATCTCTTTTGCACAAGAATAGTTTCTCAGGATTTAAATGCTGCAATATGTCTATTAAGTTGAAGTGCCACAATGTTTCTCAAATGATCTTATTAAGCCCCATTTGGTGACTCATATTTATTGGATTTTACCTTAACCGACTTGCTTTATCTCCTGGTCAAAGTCTTACCTACCAATTTGTACATGAATTCTGAAACCAAAATTATTATAACGTTGTTTATAGCACCTTTAGATGAGACCTACTTTGTTGTTAATTTTTCCAACATGCAAAAAGGCATTTGTGTTTCACCCAGGGTTTATCTGTAAAACAAATTAACTTTCTGTTCATGGAATCCATTCACAGACTATGAATCTATACATAATATAGTTTTGGAATAACAATTAAGACATACTCTATATCAAACCAGATTTGGGGATGCACAAAAGCGTGACTGTGTAGATGTTAATTGATTCTATAAATTACATTCCATCATACTATATAAGAGGCCAAGTCATAAACATTCACATTTTCCCAAAGTGAGGAACATGCAAGTCATGAAGATCATTTCCAAATCACTACCCTTGGTACCTGAGATGAACAGACCATATTTCTTAGAATAAGAATGAGGATATAAAACTTCATTCTGTTTGAAAGAAAGTTTATCTAAAGAAACTTCAACAAGTGACAGCAGAAGGAAAGAGTCCAGAGCAGGAGAAAGCAATAAATTAATTATGAAGTAAACAAAACTAGGAGAAGAAGAGGATAAGAAGGACCAAAGAAAATCCAGAAACTGATAAAGCATGGATCTGCAAACATGATGAAAAGGATTCTGGTAGAACAAAGCATCCGGGCTGGAAGGCTTAAAGTAAGGTAAGAGGAACCACAGAACTGACCCTAGAAAGTATGCTGACATATTAATCCACACCATAGTTAACAACTTGTGTTTTCCTTTGGGACTGTACCCCATACCTTTCATAATCAAATCAATTGCTTATTTTTGAGGCCATGGAATTGTTACTGGTAATTAGAAATAAAGATAAATTAATGGAGCAATTCTAGTTTGTTCAAATTTCTTATTAATCAGTTTGCCAGGAATTTCCATACTTCCTCTCTTAGCTCCAATAAAATACTCAACATAAATTGAACACAGTAGTTATTCTATCAATAACCTGATTGAGTTGGAAGAATAATTCTACACGATTAAGATTTTTGGATAAAAATGCCATGGCCATGACTGGCACTGCAGAGGTTTGCTAACTCACAATGATTTATGACCCATAAAGTATAAGATATCGTCTTTTAGTTAGGATGATAACTGTTTTGATTTCTACAACAATCTAGAACCAATAAAATTATGTTATAAAGAATCCAGGTATAAAAGGCAATTTTAATAAGAAAACCTACAGGAGATTCAGTCATGATAACACAGAGATAAATTGTTGTGTAGTACCTAAACCCATGTCCTTATGAATGTCTGTTCCTATTCCTTCTCTGCAATTTATTTTCTCAGGACAAGTGAAGGGTCAAATACTTGCACAGTCTTGAAAAGAATAGGTTTGCCCAGAGCTGACAGAAACTAACCTTACTGAATATAATTGGGAGATAATTACTTCTCACCTGAACATTATTAAATTTGCTATAATTTAAGTTAATTTAATATACACTTTGAATAAAATAAATAAATGAGGGCAATCGTAATCCTAAGACTGGAGCACAGGATCACAATTTTGAGTCTTGCCTGTATTAGATAGCTAGACCCTGTTTCAAAGTAAACAATACAGATGGTGAAATAAATGAATTCAAATTATAGTCTGTGTCCAAACCCACACATTTTTGCTTTTTTTAAAAAAACCCACACTTTTATAAACATGATACCATAATATAACTATTACATAGCATATATAAGATTTAATTTTGTTATATAATCCAGGAGGATGTTTAAAGATAGTAGTAAACTTTTAAATTATGATAAGAAAGAAAATAAATACAATTTATTTAATATGATTAAACAAAACCTAATAAAGAACCTAGATGATATTAATTAAAATTAAGTATATTTACATTCTGTGTTCTCAATAAGTAGAATAATGTAGTAATTTACTACGATAAGATTATATTAGTTTTGCAGATTTTCTTATTTGGCTAATATAATTTTGTCTCCATGCAAGTTATTTATTTTCGGTTTATGCTCTTAACATCACTATTTATTCTCAATTTATCATTATACCGTATCGTAATTAGGATGACCAAGGAAAAGTGTTCTGGTACATGTATTCAACACAAATTTCAAGAACATTCTAATTATATGTTAGGCCATTTAGTATCAGAAATACTGTTGGAATTGAATTGTTTTCTGCCCATACATACTTAAGATTCTACTATATATCAAGAAAGATAAAACACTCTGCGTCAAACATATTTGAATAGGGTATTTTGACCACAGAACATTTACTACATTGAACTAGAATGGGTTAACAAAATCTGATTTTTCCATAATCCTGTTGGCAAATACATACACAACATGTTTGTGTCTATACAAACAGATGACATAGGTACCTATATTTGTGTTAATTAAATATGTACACGAAGCTAGATAATGACAGTCTGTGTGTGTTGTATGTGTGTGTGTTTGTGTGTGTGTGTGTGTGTGTGTGTGTGTGTGTGTGTGTATAATGTATTTATTAAATTAAATCTTAGAATAGAGAGACGGCTTGGTGATTCATTTAGCTGCTCTTCTAGAGTCCTGGGTTCAATTCCTTGCAACCATGTGGCTCAAAACCAGTGTGCTGTACAGCTACGGATAGATCAAATGATCTATATTCTTCTGCCTCTATTAGGTAGAATTTGTACAGGCGTTTCAGTTCTATTTGCATCTATTTTTCATATTTCAATTCAATATATTCCAACAACCTTGGAATTTGATCTCTGTACAAGTTAGTGGTGACTTTCCATTTAGTTGTGTTTAAATGCAATTTTATCATTTACCCACTCACTCCAGTGAAACTAAATAACAGATCCATTTTCTTCTTTCTGTTAAATGTTATAAATAAATTTGGTTCCTTCCTATATCTGTTGAAGTAGATATTGGTAGAACTTTTCTTCTTCTAAGAAAGGCAAAATGGAAGGTTGCTAAAACATGACAGTACTGAGAATTAAAAAGAACTGTGATATGAAGATGATATTAAGTTGCTAGAATCCTGAGTTGCCGCCTTGGTATCGCTCTTTCTTTTAAAACATCTCTGTCTCATTGACATTTTAAATGTATGTTTATTTGGCAGATCTTAATGTTTTTTGCGCAGTTTCAGCTAAACCAACCATGCATCTTGTTTACTTTGACAGTGACTCTCATGCTACACTGTGCTGTACATCCATGAGGAAAAGAACTTGACAATACAAAAGTGTCTTTGGTTCTGAGCAGCCTAGTTCACTGTGGCTTTTCAATGGGCCTTCTGTTGCTACTCTAAACCCTGAAAGAAAGTGAGTAAAAATCCACCATGGGATTACCTTCGATGTTACTCAATTATTTAGCTGAGTTTTCTCTTGTAAAACTTGCTATGGTGTTCTAGTTGGCTACCAAATTGAATGCGATACTTTATTTCAACCTCCTGATCTAATATTTGCTTGAAGAAATTAAATACATTGGAAGCCATTGAACAAAGATACATAGGACTGAAAATTCGTATGTTTTTAAAAAAAAAGAAAAACTGTTGTGAAAATTGAGCTGGTGGAGCCTGGCACAGAGGGATGAGCGAATGCTTCCCAGCATGCTGGGCTCTTTGTACTTACAGCTATTAGGAAAAATAGTGGTATTTCGGTCACTGCATTGGGGTGCAAATGACCCTGAAATTAATATTCCTCTAGAAATGTTTTATTGCACTTTTACAAGAACCAAAAAAACATCTGAGAGATCCAGTTTCTGTCATTTAAAGATTCTGTATTTGATTAAAGAGTAGAAAGATTATTTACCAGGCATTAACTACTAATTTTGTGATGTTTATAGTCTCTATGTTTAGTATTCTAGTGAAGGGTCAGATGAGAGACTAAGTGGTTCAAGCAGTAACACTAGTTCAATTCTAATCATGATTTAATTCCAGAATACTCGTAGTGGATAGATGTATACTTTCTATTAAGCACTCTCAGTAAGGTTCTTTAGAAAATGCTTACATCTTCAACCTATTATCCTTCTATGATGGTGATGCGTTAAGTCTAGGTAATATAAGTAAAGCAGATTGATAATTAGAAGCGATCTTCTAGAATCAAAATATTAACCTCCTGGCGATGTTTTCAAAAATCTACTCGAGTTGCAATTCAGAAATGAACATGACATAAATGTAATGACGCTGAATAAATAAGATGTCATACAAAATATGATTACATCCCACCAACAAATACCAAATCTTAACTTTAGAAATGCATGGAAACATCCCAAGGGTGATAATTTACTGTTAAAAGATTACCTACTTGCCTTAACTAGTATCATCATATGTAAAATCAACAAAGTAAAATCCTTGAAAAGTTTTTATTAAGTGAAAATAAATCAAGCTACTTAAATATCTAAGTAGCTGTTCTCTCATGAAGAAGCACTCTTATAATCTAACTTATCTCTTATTATCATATCTTAAATAAAATCTGATCTCACGACACATGATTTCAAATAAATGTCCACTGTGGTGACTCTGAACATAATTGTGACACCACTTAATTCCCAGGTCTTCAGTTAAGCTTCCATCTGCAGATTGGAACTGAAATGTTTCTCCCAGTGGGGTGAGGGATGATTACATGAGTGAAGCATGCAGATGAGCTCTGGACTGGCAAGGCTCTATTAGACTTGCCTCCTGTATGGACGTTAGCTTGTTCTCCACACACAGCTAGCATCTGTTGCTCTCCTTTGCCTTATTTTTTTCTCCACAAGCGCTGTTTCCCTAACAGCTGCAGATACTCTTCTAGTGGACCTGGTTTACCTTGCTACAATAGCCTATGAGAGAACCTTGAAAGGAGGAGGACCACACACTGGGGTAGCTGAGATGTTTACTTGAAGTATCCAGGTGGGGTGTTATAGACAGGATTGAGAAGCATCCTTGGGGTGTCAGATGTGAAATAATCTTGTTTTTTTTTTTTTTGGTAGAAGTGGCAGATTATTGGGGTTTTGTGGTGATGAAAATAGATGGCGGTGAAGGAATTGTGCATAAATAAGATTATATAGACATACATGATGTATATGTATTATGATTTTTGTATACCCATAAAATCAACCTTTGTTACAAACCCGTACATACTTTTACCCTGCTATGGTATATAACCTCCCTCTCTTGTGTGTACAGAGAATATCATCAAAATAATCTTAAGATTTTGAAAAATGGTAGTGGTTATAATGATCAATGTATTGAGGGCACTTTAATGAAATTTTACAGGCTTTCGTATGTTTATTGGTGAAATAAACATGATGGCTTTGTGAAATATTTTGCAAAATATATAAATATATATAAAAGGGGTCCTGAATTACTAATTTTACATATGATCCCATAGTTTAGAAAATGAAAGAGATACATATGCTGAAGTCTTCTTGGCCATTCCAGTAATCATAGGCAACAAACCAGGCATAATTAGCAGATAGTATTATTGCAGACAGTAATAAGTACAATGACAGCACAGAACCTAGTAGAACAAGAGAAGATAACAGTAGAGATCATAAAAAATCGAAACCAGCCATCGCATCAAGGCAGGGGTCCGGGGCTTCTGAGGGTACCCTAATTTGACAAATTCAGCCAACAAGATGAGACTAATGCCGTCAAAGTTGTGGCCTTGCTTTAATTTGATACCTAATTGGGTGTAAATAATAGTTAGATGTGGGAATAAAAAATAAAATAAATATCACTATGAAATGTTCTACGTTAGGAAAACTTAACTTCAATCTGTGTTGCTGTATTCCTGTTACGAAACCTCCATGACCCGTTTTTACTTTTCAAGTGATTATAGCTAAAGGCTATAAGACTTTCAAAAGATATTTTTGTTGAGTAATTTTAATTTTACTGTAACAATTCTGCCCAGCGCTTTATAGGAAAATATGACAATTCAATTTGTTTTATTTATATCTGAATTATTTTGAGCCGGGTCTCACATAAAGGCAGCCTCAAGTCTTGCACAACATTTCAGTTGTCAATTTTCCTAAGTCTTCCTCAGGTACTAGCATTTGGGCATGACAGGATTCCTGCACTGACAGTTTCCCAGGTACTAAAACTTTCCTTTCCTTTTCTTCTTTCTAACTGCTTTCTTCATATTGGTCCAAATCACAACTTCTCCATGTGATCAAACTCTAAGCCTGATTAACAGGATTTCTTTCTGAGGAAGACAGAGCAATATTCTACCTGTAGTATTATTATAATTTAATTTGTAATTAAGTCTATAGAGTTCACAAATACTGTATTGCTATCTTTTAATATTAAAATATAATGTACAGTCTAGTTTTCCAGAGCAAGTTCTGTGTGTTTTATTAGTGATAGATGAGCTGTTTCCTTAACCTCCTGTATAATAAATTTCAGTTTCTGTTGCATGCTTTACATCTATATACTTTTCCATGTATCAATTCTGTAGCATGAGTTGGTATGATTCTGGAACAAATGAGGATATTTGACAGCATGCCACATTTAGATTGTGGATAATACAACCTCACATATATCAATTATTATTGTTTTACAGGAAATCTTTCTTCCCTTTCCCACAATTTAATAATTATATTTCCACTTGCTCACTTTGTTTCTAAATTTGAACAATTCAGCCTTCTACTTCTAACATTTTCCTCAATGATACAGATGTATACATATAAATTTATTGGCTTCATTTTGTTATCCTATATCAAACAAGCCCCACTTGTGTTCTATAATTATATGCTCCATTTTGAATTTCTCCGTAACCTACATGGAAATTATTCACTTTCAGATGTCTGTATAGGCATAAATGTAATTTGTGTGCTGACATGTTTTTCTGTCAAATTGATAAAAGTAAAAATGCCTGAGAATATCAACTGAGCAAAGTCTCCATCAGATTTTAAACTGAGGCAAGTTTGTAGGAACGTTTTCTTGGATAATGACTGGTATGGGATCGTTCTTGAAAGCTCTTTGTCGTGGTGCCACACACTGATGGTTGTCATGGACAATATTAAATTAAAAGCTGAAGGTCATTGACGTGATCTCTGGTACTTGTTCTCATCTGTGGCTCAATTCAGTTCCTGCAAAAGAGATCCTGCTTGACTGAGTTTCTTCTTCATTCGACAGTTCTTTGTAGGTGGTATTTATTTATCAAAGAAAACAAACCAATACAGCTGCTTTCTGCGTCTTAACCATGAAATTTAGAATATCCTCGGCACTTGGTACAATCACAGTTTATTCCTATGAATTGTTCATAAATCTTCCACCTTTCCATACGCTGACTGGGTATGATTTCGTTAACTGTTCAAGCATATAGTTTATGTATGCTATCTTAAAGTTTATAATTTCTTTAGTTTTCATCGGCATTTCTTAAATCCTGTTAGTCAGTAACCTCGAACTTTAAATATAGATAACTGCCATTTCCTTCAGAAAAAAAACTTACCTACATATTTTACAGTTTTTTATAGATTCATTTACTTGAGAAATATATTAATAATATTGAAAAAAATATTAATGGTCATTTTATATAGCTACTATTCAGATAATTATTTATTATTTAAACCTCTTTTTACCATATATATACATATATGTTTGTACATATGAAAGTAAGTATCTGTCATCTATCGATCATCATCTGTCAGCTTTAAAGAGGATATATATATACACACACACATAGTATAGAAACATCCGATAAGCATTTCTAACAGATTATTTGGGGGATATTATCATTAATATACAGATTTTATTTGATGTAAATTTAATGTTGACAAATTGCTGTTAGGAATTTACCATACAAGCAAGTCCATCTAGAACCTGTGTTTGAATCCAAGCCTGGACGGGAATTCATTACAGCATTCTTGCCTAAGTTTCATTGGTGCTGGGTTACAAGCAAGCAGAGACTTACCAATCTAAATTCTTACCTGTTATAATATGTAAATTTCCTTTAAAATATGTTAATTTATCTCTTCGGAATCTTTACAAAATATAAAAGCACAAAATATTTATTGAAATAATTTTTACTTTCTTTTATTGAAAATAGATTCTAATATACTATATTCTGATTACAGTTTTCCTCCCATTGTTGAGTCCACAGTTGAAAGACTAAATTTTTTAACAATGAGTTTGGATACTAAAAACAGTAAGAGTGCATATTTTCATAGGGACAACCTTAAAGTTTTTGTATTTGTAAGGGTCTGAGACTTCCTAGTTTTGTCAAATATCTTCTATTGTGATGTCTGTATTAATCTGTAATCTTGGGAATGAATAAGAAAAGAAAGAATGTGGCTCTGCAATGTTGCCTTTGTATGGCAAGTTGATGAGGGTCAGTTGTCCTGGGTAGTTATGTCAACATGACACAAGCTAACGTCATAAAAAGGAGAAAAGCTTAACTGAGAAAATGTTCCTATAAGATAGGGCTGATGGGACAGCAGGCAAGCCTGCAGGGTAATTTCTTAATTAGTTATTCATGAGAGAGGAACCAGCAAATTGGCCGTTGGTGCAGTCCTGAACTGGTGGTTCTGGGTTTACATAAAACTTGGAACAATCTTGGGGCTCAGGCAAATGCAGCCTCCTTCATGGCTTCTTAGCTCAGCTTCTGAATCCAGATAAGCTTTCCTGTTTCAGATACCTGTCCAGCTTCCTTGGTACTGGGCTATAATGAGAGTATAATACAGTCAACTACAGGCATTAACGACTCGCTGGTGTTTTATTTTACTGCTTAAAGCCCTAAATAAAACAGTTCATTTTATAGCATCATTTCTACAGATAACAAAAGTTGCTGTGAAGTATAAAGGGAAATAAAAGAACAAGAACTTTTAAAAACAAACGATAAAAACATAACCAATCAAACCAGAAACAAATAAAACAAAACGAATTTTTATATAAATTTGCTGTGACAGAATAACAAATGTTTCAGGAGATTGATATCATTAGTATCATGAGTTCAAGTTTATATTTCATCGACATGCATCGACATATGGCTCATAATATATAGTATCCTTGATTTTTAAAACCAGTTTACTATAAATATCTTACAATAAATAAAAAGTAAATAAGCTATATCAATTCATAGGGGCTACATTTTTTTTCTTTTCAATTTTTTCTGTTAAGTTATTCAATTTTTGATTCTCTTCCTAATATAAAGACTATGAAATGAACTATTCATCTATTTTAAATATAATTTAGACTATTTATACTTATTAATACTCCATTCCTGATAACTATTCACAATTCTTTCTCAGTAAATTATCTTACACCTTATAATCTTGTCACCCTTCTAGATGTCCCAGCATCCTCTCAGGATAAATGAACCTCATAATTGTGGTCCTTAGAAGTCATCATATATAATAGTGCTTCATGTCCATCTCCTACAGCAAAATGTAGAGAAATATCCCTAGAATCCATACATAAATACATGCAACCTGAAGGCAAAAGATGAAACTTTTCATTTCCAAAGGACTAAATATTGCATTAAGGAAAGATCTATTACTTTGAATGCCTTTGCTGAATTGAAAATAGATATTCTCATTTCAACAATGCTCATTTTGCTCTTTGAAGTGTCGCACAATGATTCTAAACTCCTTTTCTTTATGCGACTTTAATTATGTGCTCATAATTAAATAACATGCTTCTCTATGCAGACCTCTCTTTTTTCTCCATTATACATCACCATACTTCCAATTACTATTCAAGTTTCTTGTTTTAGAGACATCTCATTATTCAGATTTTTTTCTAAGAACCTTAATTTAAAAAATCGTATTCAACATTCAGGAAATTTGAAGTAAAAAACAAATAAAAAAGTAAATACAAATCGTTATGAAGTCTACCATAATGTTGGTTGTTCAGCAAATTTGACATTTTTTTTTTTTTTTTTTTTTTTTCGGAGCTGGGGACCCGAAACCCAAGGGCCTTACGCTTCCCTAGGTAAAAGCGCTCTACCGCTGAGCTAAATCCCAACCCAACAAATTTGACATTTTTTTTGATCATAATCAGTTTAAATACATTTACTAGTAATAAGAAAATGAAATCTTCAATTTCCAATCAAATAGGACAATTCTGTCACAAAAAGAGAATGATGAAAATATGTAACTACCCAGTGAAAAGCAACATTTTTCTGTATAATTAAACATTTCGTAAAGTAGAATGTGTTATACATAGTGTTTGCCTGTATGGGACAGTGTGTGAGCACGATTCAGTGGTATTTGAAAAAATAACAAATTGCTTTTAAGTAAAATCAACTACTGTAGTATTTACAATAGTGAGATTAGAATTAATATTCATGTAGAAACTTTCCGTATTCTACAATTTCACTAAAGTATAATTTTGTAAAATATTAAAAAAGATTTTAGCAATATATAAATTAAAATGAAAGTTCATGTATGAATTCAATTGTTTTACATATGTGTAAGAGTAAAGAATTATTGAATAATGGACCCATACTATTTTAGTGTGCTGTTATTTGAATACAGCTTGGTGGGTTATGTGAGTTACTTTGTTGTTGCTGTTCTTTTTTGTTTTACTTTCATTCTGTCTTGTTTTATTTGGGGATATTGTATTTTGATTTCTTGGGTTTGGAAGTTTAGCTGTTGCATTGGATTTTGGTACACTTCTTTAGAAAGAACTTAAAGTTGGATAGGAAGAGCAGAGAAGAGGATCTGTATGAACATTAGGGAAGAGAAATATGATAAAAATATATTTAAATTTAAAACTTATTTTAGACAAAAACACCAAACAAAACAAACAATCAAAGAAGCAAAAAAGAAAATACGATGCTTTCTACAAACTTTTGTTATAGGTTTATACTACTCTCTATGGAAGTTGGACATGTATCATGGGCTAAAGCGTTAATGGTGGTTTAGAAAAGACATGAACTTAAGGAAAACATAGTCTTACTATTTTATTTTTCTATGTCTATTTAGTTAGTCTTTGTTTATTTTTCTATCTATCTATGTATCTAGCTACATGTCTATCTATCACCTATTAATCTATTTATATGTCATCTTCCCATATCTATTATTTATCTCTTACATATAATCCATCCATCCATCCACCTATTATCTACCTATCCTTTATCTATCTCACTATTATCTACCTATTTTCTCTTACCATTTCATAGCAATGTTGTGAATGGCTTATTCTCATTGGGAAGAACTCAAGCACTTACAAATATACTTATCTTATTAAAATTTTCCCATCTTTTCTACTTTCAGTAATCCCTACGATCTCATTCCACCTTGACATTGTTTAACTGACCAATTTATAATTTTTATGTATATTTGATCATTGTATTATTAAATGTATGTTAAATATTATTATATATTTGTTTCATAAAATTATAAAAAAATTCAATTTCACCTACAATTTTCTCTCTTCATCAAGGACTCTTTTTGTATTTTTATACAGTCCTTTCCTACTGAATGTTATAAAATATTATTTAATAAGATTTAAATCTTTGACTTATATCCTAATGGCATCAGTCATTAAATTCTAGTTGAATAGAAATACTTAAATATGAAAATGAGGTCCAATTATTGCACGAATTGCCAGTAGCAAGTTGCTATTTTGAATGCTCTATTATAAAATTTCCCTAATTTTAGGTTCAAAATTCTTAATATTTTGGTTCCCTCCACCAAATGAAGTTGTGTTCTTTCATTATTTAGGCAACATTTGCACACAGTGATATATCTCAGTAATGTTAGGTTATTAAAGTAGACTACTTCTTCCTTCTGAACTTGAGGTAAAAAACAGATTTATGGCACCCCCTAACTCATTTTTATTTTTAAACTAACTTTAAATGAACTACTAAGACATCTGTCAATTTCAAATTTGACTTGACTTTGTGGAATGTTGTTGTTGTAAAAATATAAAAATATATAAAAATATAAAATATAAAAACTCTTTTATCCCACCCTAGGTCCACACCACAGTGCCCCAAGATATCTGCTTGATACCTTGGAGGAATCACATCCCAACTCCGCAGTAGCCCAGTGTCTCCTGCCACCGCACACTTTTCTACACTCAAACCGTCACATAAAAGGACACACAACACAATAATCTTTGACCCAATTGATAAGACATGATTGCCCACCTAAACATACAAAGCCTGGGAACATTAATACCAACATTAAATACACAGGCAAAATCTTAATGTCACACCATGGCTTCTCACCCTCTCCCCCTCCTGCCTCTTCCTCCTTTCTGTTCCAGTCTCCTCCTCTTCCTTCAAACTTCTCTCCCGCCCATCCTTCCTTCTCCTCCAATGACAGCCTCCTTCTATCCTGTACTTGCCTCTCACCTGTTTTTTACAAATTCAATGGGGGGGAGAAGGTTCTGGTGAAGTCACCTGAGTTCCCAGTAGGCAGCTGTCCTTGGGGCAGTGGAATTAGCATCAAAATACAGATAACTCCAGGGCAAACCACAACACAGTAGGAAAAATAATGAAATCAATCCAAATGCTCTTAATGAACTTTGCTTTGCCCTTCTGTCCTTACTATTACTGGCTGTAATGAACCAAAATGCCACCACCAAGGGATAAGGATGGACTTTCTATAATCTACCAGATTTTGATCTAATTACTTCTAAATCAGATTTACTCTAATTTTGTAGAAATTGAGCTTCCTTTTTCTGAGGATCTAAATCTCAGAGTGGAATGCTGTTGGGGCCATTTTGTCAAATGTATGCAGCAAGAATGAGTGCCAACAAGATCCTGTTTCTCTATAGTCTGCTTAAGGGTTGAAACTGACTCATCATAGATATTAAGCATCTGATAAATAATTCTTACCTATCTACAAACAGTGCATTTACATTTCATTGTGTGTGCTCTTCTGTGTCACTGGAATAGTTCTAAAGGTGTAAGTGGTGGAGTCCTAACTGGCTAGAAAGCAGCTAACTTTACTTTAGTTAGTGCCATTCAAACACTCTTGGTAAAATTCAGATGGCTGAGTTTCTGAATTTCCGGATTTTGGGAACAGCATGCATGAATGACATGTTACAGCCTTTTTCAGACACTATTGTTGTTTCATAATGATCACATTTCAGGAATAGCTAAGTTGCATGATAGGTATGGTTAAAAAGGCCACTAAAATGGAATTGTAATATTAGGTTTATTTTCTGCAAAGGAATCTAAATAAAATAGTGTAGTGAAATAATCATTGAAATAGCAGCAGTAATCATGATTTAAATTTCTTCTGAAAAGTGATGAAGTTCATTCAGGTTGAACCTTGATAAATTTGTTATTGATTTGTACAAAATATGCTGATACATACAGGCTGAGGAACCAAAGGGGAAAAGTTGCCTAAATCCCTTGGAAAAGATGAAAGACATTTTACAGTAATGAGAATCTGATCGCATATTGCTCAGCACCATCATTAAGACATGAATATCAATTTGTAAGAGAATTCTTATTTCTCAAGCACAGGGTGCACACCTCAGATGTATGTATGAGTCTATTGAGAAAAAGATGAAAAGATGATTTCAGAAACAAGAAACTGCTAGCATAAGAATTTATAGAAAATGGAGGAGGGCACCAAGAACTTTGGAAAGAAATGAACAGTCTGTAGGAAACTGAAATACTCCATCGACAACTTTAGTATCTTTAAGCATTAGGGTGACTGGAAGCAAATGTTATTGATAGAAATAATTACGAATTTAGAAAATGTAGACAAAAATATAGATGACAAAATTCTGTCACATTTAGTTACCTAGAAGAATTATGAGTTAAGATTTGGCCAAATATGTGCAAACAGAATTAAGTGCAAAGCGGAGAAAAATTCTCCTGTTTCAAACAACTCCCTGTGTGTGTGTATGTGTGTGTGTGTGTGTGTGTGTGTGTGCGTTCATGTGTGCAGATAGATAGATATATAGATAGATAGATAGACAGACAGACAGACAGACAGATAGATAGATAGGTAGTATGTTTCTTGCCCTATATACATGTGTATGATGTCCACAGTTTTAGGAAGGCTATGAGAATGTGGGATGATTCTCAATAGGTAAGAATAAAATACTCAAATACTGAGATGCATATAAGCTTTGTGGGCTTAAACATCTGTTTGTTTCTCACTGGTGAGATACACAGGAGTCTTTCACAGTATAAATAATCTTATAGTATTTTGTTTATTTTCTTCTTTATTTGATATTTATATTCTATTTGATAGAATATAATCATATTCTTTAACAATATTTCAATCAATTATTTGAGATAAAGAAATGATTGTTCTGTTAGGTTATGCAATTTAATGTGGATGTTGAATTCAAATCAGACTTTATATAAGTATATATTGCTATATGATTAATATGTACACATATACATTTATGCACATGAAAACCCTGTATATTGAGTTTGAACAATTCAGGTTATCATTGATTGAATATACCTTAAGTAAAATAGAATCATTTTTGTAAACTTATGTCTATAAATAAATTGTTTGGTTAAAACTGTGATTGTATCCATGGTAGTATCTTGCAATTCATGTATTTTCTTGGGTACATATATCTTCTCTCCTATATTCAAACTTCAAGTAGCATAATATGTAGCTTGTTCACTTAATCGGCCTCTTTTCTATTTAATGTCTGTGAATATTTCACTATATATATATATTTATATTTAATATATATACTCCAAGGAAGCGGTAGTCAATGTATCATGAAAGTTAAATAAACTACACCTCAATTTTACTTAAAAGTGCTCTGTGTAATTGATCAAATTTCTGCTTTGTTCTAGCCAACATGTATTTGAGCATCAATAACCAAGCTTATAGTCAAATACGCCATGCAGTGACACAGTACGCCAAATATTTAAATTAGTCTAGGAAGCACACTTCGCATATTTTTATTTTTCTCTGGGTAAGCTTTCTGCTACCCATTATTAGAGGCATAAGACTGGGAATTATGAAATTTTAGTTCACCTTGGTAATTTTTTCAGCTGCCCAGATGCTGTTCAGCACAGATGTAGTTTAACCATCCTGACACATGCTTCTCCCGACATATATGACTTTTGCATCCAGAGAATTTTGCACTTTCTATTGTTATAAGGTGTTTAGAGATGATTCTGGTGACAGTGAAGAATTTAGAATGTGATCTTCCTTCCAGTCCACAACTATGCCCAGGAGCTGATATTGTGATTCAGAACCCCACCCCACCCCAATTACAACCAGAGACAGCTTGTCCCCCAGGAGTTCTGGCAGCATCAGACTCACAGGTGACTCCCCACTCCCCTGCTCCAATACGAGGCCTAAATGGGACCCCCACCCCACCACCCCACCATCCAGGTTCCCTGAAGACCCAGGACTTCCTGCCCTGACCCAGACACATCTTCTAATTCACAACTGTGCATGCGAGCAGATCTTGTGCTCCAGCCCACTCAACCCCGAATCTCCACCCACCCACACCCTGAGTCAGCTTGACTCCCAGGTGGTCTGCACAGCCAGGCTCACAGATCAGGTGCTCCAGGCTCCACCCAGACTCAGAGACACCCTACCCCAGAGAGGCCCACTATAACCAGGCTCTCAGGAGCTACAGGAACATCCAGAGACAGCAAGGTCAGTTGACACAATAGCTAACTAGATGGCAGAAACAAGTTCAAGAACGTAAATAACTGAAAACAATGCCACTTGGAAACATCAGGACTCAGTTCTCCTACCACAGCTATCCCTGGATACCCTAACATATCTGGAAAACAAAAAATCTGATCTAGCTGGAGAGATGGCTTAGTGGTTAAGAGCACTGACTGCTCTTCCAGAGATCCTGAGTTCAATTCCCAGCAACCACAAGGTGGCTCACAGCCATCTGGGATTCGATGAGCTCTTCTGGTATTTCTGCAGCTGCACAGTGTACTCACACAAACTCTGATCTAATATCCCATCTCATGCATATGCTATAGGATGTTATGTTGGACATAAAAACCTTCCTTAAAGAAATACAGGAGAACACAGGTAAACAGGAAAACTCATAAATTCCTAAGTATAGGGAACACAAACAGGTGAAGGAATTGAACTAAACAGTCCAAGATCTAAAGGAAATAGTAACAATAAAAGAAATTCCAAGGAGATAACCCTGGAGATAAAAAAAAAAAAAAAAAAAAGCCTAGGAAAGAGATCAGGAGTCACATATGTAGGCATTAGCAAGAGAATAAGAGATCTAGAAAAGAGAATCTCTGGCATAGAAGAAAACCATTGAAGATACTGTAGCAACAGTCCAAAAAAAAAACAAAATACAAAATACAAAAAGCTTGTAACCCAAAACATTCAGGAAATTCAGAACCCAATGAAAAGACCAAACCTGAGAATAACAGGTATAGAAGAGAGTGAAAATTTCCAGTTCAAAGGACTTCAACAAAATCATAGAAGAAAACTTCCCTAACCTAAAGAGAGAGATACCCATAAATATATAAGAATCCTACAGTACCAGAAAACACATTCCCCCATCACATAATAATCAGAACACCAAATTCACAGAACAAAGACAGAATATTAAAAGTGGTAAGGGAAAAGGGTCAAGTAATAAATAAAGGCAGACCTTTCAGAATTATAACAGACTTCTCAACAGAAGCTTTAAAAGTCTGAAGACCTTGGGCAGATGACCTACAGACCCTAAGGGAGCACAAATGCCAGACTAGCTTGCTATATCCAACAAAAGTGACAATTATCATAGCTGGAGAAAATGATGGCACAGTATACCCAGTCTTCTGAGAACAATGAAGACAGTGCTGAGAGGAAAACCCATAGGTCACAGACTGCCTTCAGAAAGACACTGGAAAAAACATACACTAGCAGCTTAGCAGCACATCTAAAAGCCCTAGAACAAAATGAAGCAAATATACCCAAGAGGAGTAGACAGCAGGAAATAATCAAACACAGGACTGACGTTAACCAAGTAGAAACAAAGAGAATTATACACAGAGTCAACAAACC
This sequence comes from Rattus rattus, assembly GCF_011064425.1. NCBI lineage: Eukaryota > Metazoa > Chordata > Mammalia > Rodentia > Muridae > Rattus > Rattus rattus. Next base: position 89,007,705 of record NC_046156.1, read on the forward strand.
TAAAAGCTGGTTCTTTGAGAAAATCAACAAGATAGATAAACCCTTAGCCAAACTAACAAGAAGGCACAGAGGCTGTATCGAAATTTACAAAATCAGAAAAGAAAAGGGAGATATAACAACCCAAATTGAGAAAATTTAGAAAAACAGAATCAGATCCTACTACAAAAACCTATACTCAACAAAAATTAGAGTATCCAAAGTTAAGCCAGAATCACATAAACCATTTAAAATATCCCATAAATGCTAAGGAACTAAAAGCAGTCATTAAAATTAACCCTACCAAAAGAAAAAAAAAAGAAAAAAAGTGGAGGGCCACATGGTTTTAGGGACAAATTCTATCAGACATTCAAAGACGACCTAACACTAACACTTCACAAACTATTCCACAAAATAGAAACAGAAACAGAAGGAACACTACCTAATTTATTCTAAGAAGCCACAATTACACTTATACCTAAAGTACACAAAGATTCAATGAAGAAAGAGAACTTCAGACCTGCTTGCTTTGTGAGCAGTGATGAAAAATTACAAATAAAATTCTTGCAAACCGTATACAAGAACATAGCAAAATGCTTATTCACCAAGATCAATTAAACTTCATCCCAGGGATTTAGGGATGACTAAATATAAGAAAATCCATCATCATAATAAATACACTCAAAGGGAAAAAAAGACCATCTCATTAAATGCTGAAAAATCCTTTGACAATGTACAACACTACTTCATGTTGAAAATCTTGGGCAGAACAGGAATTCAGGGCCCATACCTAAACATAGTAAAAGCAATATACAGCAAACAAGTAGACAAAAATCAAACTCAATGGAGAGAAACTTGAAGGAATCCCACTAAAATCAGGGAGCTAGACAAGGTTGCCCACTCTCTTCCTACTTATTCAATATATTACCCAAAGTCCTAGCCAAAACAAGTAGGAAAGAAAAGGAATACAAATAGGAAAAGGAATCAAAATTTCACTATTTGCAGATGATACGTCAGTATACTTAAGTACCCCAAAATTCCACCAGAGAACAACCATACCATTTAAACAACTTCAGCAAAGTAGCTGGATATAAAACGAACACAAGCAAATCATTACCCTTCCTCCACAAAAAGGATAAACAAGCTGAGAAAGAAATTAGTTAAATAGCATACTTTACAACATTCACAAATAATATAAAATATTTTATTGTAACTAACCAAGCAAGTGAAAAATATGTATGACAAGAACTTCAAGTCCTGAAGGAAAATCAAAGAGCTCAAAAAAAAAAAAAAAAAAAAAAAAAAAAAAAAAAGGAAAGATCTCCCATGCTTGTGAATCCACAGGATTAGCATAGTAAAAATGGCCATCTTACCAAAAGCAATCTATAGATTCATTGCAATCTCCATCAAAATCCCAACTCAATTCTTCACAGAGATTGAAAGAGTAACTCTCAAATTCATCTGGAATAACAAAAAACCCACGATAGGAAAAATAATTCTCATCAGTAAGTTAACTTCTGGGGAAATCACCATCCCTGACATCAAGCTCTACTACAGAGCAGTAGTGAAAAAAACTGTATGGTATTGGTACAGAGACAGACAGGAAGTTCAATGGAGAAGAATTGAAGTCCCAGAAATGAACCCTCACATTTGATCATTTGATCTTTTGCAAAGGAGCCAAAACCATCCAGTAGTAAAGAGAAAGGATTTTCGCCATAAGGTGCTATTCCAACTCTCTGTCTGAATGTAGGAGCATGCAAATTGATCCATTTTTATCTCCTTGTTTAAAGTCCTGGTCCCAGTGGATCAAGGAAACCAACATAAAACCAGATAAGATGAATTTAATAGAAGAAAAATTGGGAAGAGCCTTGAATACATAGGCATAGAAGGAAATTTCCTGAGGAGAACACCAATGGCCCAGCTCTAAGATCAACTATAGACAAATGGGATCTCAGAAAATTGAAAAGCTTCTGTAAGGCAAACGACATTGCCAATAGGATAAAAAGGCAATCTACAGATTAGGAAAAGATCTTTACCATTCTGATAGAAGGCTAATATCCAATTTATACCAAGACTTAAGTAGTTAGTCTCCAGAAAACCAAATAACTCTATTAAAATAAGGTACAGACAGAATTCTCAGCTGAGGAATATTGAATGGCTGAGAACCACCTAAAGAAATGTTCAACATCCTTAGTCATCAGGGAAATACAAATCCAAATGACCCTGAGATTCTACCTCACACTAGTCAGAAGAGCTAAGATTAAAAAGCTCAGGTGACAACAGATACTGGCGAGGATGTGGAGAAAGAGGAACACTCCTCCATTGCTGATGGGATTGCAAGATGGTTCAACCTCTCTGGAAATCAGTCTAGAGGTTCCTCAGAAAATTAGAAATAACTTTACCTAATAATCTAGCTATATCATTCCCAAGAGATGCTCCCACATGGATGCTTTAATCTTATTTAGAAGAGGGAACAAAATAAGCACTGGAGGTAAGTACCTGGGAGAGTGAAAGGAGGGGGAATGAAAAAAGGGTGGTCAGGATCAGGTATTAGAAGACAGGAGAGAAGTACAGAAGGTCAGGACAATGAATAGACATGGATCTTGGGGTGTGTGGGGGAAACACTATAAAATCCCAGACACCAGGAAAGCAAAAAGTTCCCAGGACACAACAGGGATGACATTAGTCAAACTACCCAACAGAAGGGAGATAGTACCTGAAAAGACCACCTCCAATAGAGAGGCATGTCACAAGTTGAAGGATTGGCCACCCACCCATCTCATTTTTTTGTGTGTCTGATCATTCATTCATTCATTCATTCACTCATTCATTCATTTATTTCTTTTTTAAGACTCCAGATTTATCACCCTCCTTGTCTACCCTATGACAGTTTCAGACCCACATCTCCTCTTGAAGTTCTTATTGTACAGATCTTTTACTTGCTTGGTTAAAGTCACACCGAGGTACTTTATATTATTTGGGTCTATTATGAAGGGTGTCGTTTCCCTAATTTCTTTCTCGGCTTGTTTCTCTTTTGTATAGAGGAAGGCAACTGATTTATTTGAGTTAATTTTATACCCAGCCACTTTGCTGAAGGTGTTTATCAGCTTTAGTAGTTCTCTGGTGGAACTTTTGGGATCACTTAAATATACTATCATATCATCTGCAAATAGTGATATTTTGACTTCTTCTTTTCCGATCTGTATCCCCTTGACCTCCTTTTGTTGTCTGATTGCTCTGGCTAGAACTTCAAGAACTATATTGAATAAGTAGGGAGAGAGTGGGCAGCCTTGTCTAGTCCCTGATTTTAGTGGGATTGCTTCAAGTTTCTCTCCATTTAGTTTAATGTTAGCCACTGGTTTGCTGTATATGGCTTTTACTATGTTTAGGTATGGGCCTTGAATTCCTATTCTTTCCAGGACTTTTATCATGAAGGGGTGTTGAATTTTGTCAAATGCTTTCTGAGCATCTAATGAAATGATCATGTGGTTTTGTTCTTTCAGTTTGTTTATATAATGGATCACGTTGATGGTTTTCCGTATATTAAACCATCCCTGCATGCCTGAGATGAAGCCTACTTGATCATGGTGGATGATTGTTTTGATGTGCTCTTGGATTCGGTTTGCCAGAATTTTATTGAGTATTTTTGCGTCGATATTCATAAGGGAAATTGGTCTGAAGTTCTCTTTCTTTGTTGTGTCTTTGTGTGGTTTAGGTATAAGAGTAATTGTGGCTTCGTAGAAGGTATTCGGTAGTGATCCATCTGTTTCAATTTTGTGGAATAGTTTGGATAATATTGGTATGAGGTCTTCTATGAAGGTTTGATAGAATTCTGCACTAAACCCGTCTGGACCTGGGCTCTTTTTGGTTGGGAGACCTTTAATGACTGCTTCTATTTCCTTAGGAGTTATGGGGTTGTTTAACTGGTTTATCTGTTTCTGATTTAACTTCGGTACCTGGTATCTGTCTAGGAAATTGTCCATTTCCTGTAGATTTTCAAGTTTTGTTGAATATAGGTTTTTATAGTAAGATCTGATGATTTTTTGAATTTCCTCTGAATCTGTAGTTATGTCTCCCTTTTCATTTCTGATTTTGTTAATTTGGACACACTCTCTGTGTCCTCTCGTTAGTCTGGCTAAGGGTTTATCTATCTTGTTGATTTTCTCAAAGAACCAACTTTTGGTTCTGTTGATTCTTTCTATGGTCCTTTTTGTTTCTACTTGGTTGATTTCGGCTCTGAGTTTGATTATTTCCTGCCTTCTACTCCTCCTGGGTGTATTTGCTTCTTTTTGTTCTAGAGCTTTTAGGTGTGCTGTCAAGCTGCTGACATATGCTCTTTTCTGTTTCTTTCTGCAGGCACTCAGCGCTATGAGTTTTCCTCTTAGCACAGCTTTCATTGTGTCCCATAAGTTTGGGTATGTTGTACCTTCATTTTCACTAAATTCTAAAAAGTTTTTAATATCTCTCTTTATTTCTTCCTTGACCAGGTTAACATTGAGTAGAGCATTGTTCAATTTCCAAGTATATGTGGGCATTCTTCCTTATTGTTATTGAAGACCAGTTTTAGGCCGTGGTGGTCCGATAGCACGCATGGGATTATTTCTATCTTTCTGTACCTGTTGAGGCCCGTTTTTTGACCAATTATATGGTCAATTTTGGAGAAAGTACCATGAGGAGCTGAGGAGAAGGTATATCCTTTTGCTTTAGGGTAGAATGTTCTATAAATATCCGTTAAGTCCATTTGGCTCATGACTTCTCTTAGTCTGTCTACGTCTCTGTTTAATTTCTGTTTCCATGATCTGTCCATTGATGAGAGTGGGGTGTTGAAATCTCCCACTATTATTGTGTGAGGTACAATGTGTGTTTTGAGCTTTAGTAAGGTTTCTTTTACGTATGTAGGTGCCCTTGTATTTGGGGCATAGTTATTTAGGATTGAGAGTTCATCTTGGTGGATTTTTCCTTTGATGAATATGAAGTGTCCTTCCTTATCTTTTTTGATGACTTTTAGTTGAAAATTGATTTTTATTGATATTAGAATGGCTACTCCAGCTTGCTTCTTCTGACCATTTGCTTGGAAGTTGTTTTCCAGCCTTTCACTCTGAGGTAGTGTCTGTCTTTGTCTCTGAGGTGTGTTTCCTGTAGGCAGCAGAATGCAGGGTCCTCGTTCTTTGTATCCAGTTTGTTAATCTATGTCTTTTTATTGGGGAGTTGAGGCCATTGATGTTGAGAGATATTAAGGAATAGTGATTATTGCTTCCCGTTATATTCATATTTGGATGTGAGGTTATGTTTGTGTGCTTTTCTTCTCTTTGTTTTGTTGCCAAGACGATTAGTTTCTTGCTTCTTCTAGGGTATAGCTTGCCTCCTTATGTTGGGCTTTACCTTTTATTATCCTTTGTAGTGCTGGATTTGTAGAAAGATATTGTGTAAATTTGGTTTTGTCATGGAATATCTTGGTTTCTCCATCTATGTTAATTGAGAGTTTTGCAGGATACAGTAACCTGGGCTGGCATTTGTGTTCTCTTAGGGTCTGTATGACATCAGTCCAGGATCTTCTAGCCTTCATAGTTTCTGTTGAGAAGTCTGGTGTGATTCTGATAGGTCTGCCTTTATATGTTACTTGACCTTTTTCCTTACTGCTTTTAATATTCTTTCTTTATTTTGTGCGTTTGGTGTTTTGACTATTATGTGGCCGGAGGTGTTTCTTTTCTGGTCCAATCTATTTGGAGTTCTGTAGGCTTCTTGTATGCCTATGGGTATCTCTTTTTTAGGTTAGGGAAGTTTTCTTCTATGATTTTGTTGAAGATATTTACTGGTCCTTTGAGCTGGGAGTCTTCACTCTCTTCTATACCTATTATCCTTAGGTTTGATCTTCTCATTGAGTCCTGGATTTCCTGTATGTTTTGGACCAGTAGCTTTTCCGCTTTACATTATCTTTGACAGTTGAGTCAATGATTTCTATGGAATCTTCTGCTCCTGAGATTCTCTCTTCCATCTCTTGTATTCTGTTGGTGAAGCTTGTATCTACAGCTCCTTGTCTCTTCTTTTGGTTTTCTATATCCAGGGTTGTTTCCATGTGTTCTTTCTTGATTGCTTCTATTTCCATTTTTAATTCCTTCAACTGTTTGATTGTGTTTTCCTGGAATTCTTTCAGGATTTTTTGACTCCTCTCTATGGGCTTCTACTTGTTTATTTATGATTTCCTGATATTCTTTCATGGATTTTTGTGTCTCCTCTCTATGGGCTTCTACTTGTTTATTTATGTTTTCCTGGAATTCTTTCAGGCATTTTTTCGATTCCTCTCTGTAGGCTTCTACTTGTTTATTAATGTTTTCCTGTGTTTCTCTAAGGGAGTTCTTCACGTCTTTCTTGAAGTCCTCCAGCATCATGATCAAATATGATTTTGAAACTAGATCTTGCTTTTCTGGTGTGTTTGGACATTCCATGTTTGTTTTGGTGGGAGAATTGGGCTCCGATGATGCCATGTAGTCTTGGTTTCTGTTGCTTGGGTTCCTGCGCTTGCCTCTTGCCATCAGATTATCTCTAGTGTTACTTTGTTCTGCTATTTCTGACAGTGGCTAGACTGTCCTATAAGCCTGTGTGTCAGGAGTGCTGTAGACCTGTTTTACTGTTTTCTTTCAGCCAGTTATGGGGACAGAGTGTTCTGCTTTCGTGTGTGTAGTTTTTCCTCTCTACAGGTCTTTAGCTGTTCCTGTGGGCCTGTGTCTTGAGTTCACCAGGCAGGTCACTTGCAGCAGACAAGTTGGTCTTATCTGTGGTCCTGAGGCTCAAGTTCGCTCTCGGGGTGCTGCCCACGGGCTCTCTGCGGCGGCAGCAACCTGGAAGATCTGTGCCGCCCCTTCCGGGAGCTTCAGTGCACCAGGGTTCCAGATGGCCTTTGGTGTTTTCCTCTGGCGCCGAGATGTGTGTGCAAAGAGCAGTCTCTTCTGGTTTCCCAGGCTTGTCTGCCTCTCTGAAGATTTAGCTCTCCCTCCCATGGGATTTGGGTGCAGAGAACTGTTTATCCGGTCTGTTTCCTTCAGGTTCCAGTGGTGTCTCAGGCAGGGGTCCTGCCGCTCCTGGGCCCTCCCCCACAGGAGCCCAGAGGCCTTATACAGTTTCTTCTTGGGCCAGGGATGTGGGCAGGGGTGGGCAGTGTTGGTGGTCTCTTCCGCTCTGCAGCCTCAGGAGTGCCCACCTGACCAGGCGGTGAGGTCTCTCTCCCATGAGGTCTGGGAGCAGAGAGCTGCTGCGGGCTGGGATCCTCAGGTGTGGGACTCCAGGTAGACACAGGAAGTGCCCGGTCCTAGAGGAATTCTGCCTCTGTGTGTCCCGAGTTCACCAGGCAGGTCTCTTGCAGCAGAAAAGTTAGTCTTACCTGTGGTCCCGAGGCTCAAGTTAAGCTCTGCTGGGTGCTGCCCACGGGCTCTCCTGCGGTGCAGCAAACAGAACTAGTTCATCTTTTAGAGAGAAGCTTAACACCGGGTGGATTTTCCACTTTTCCCCATCAAATTTTGTAAATGCAACATGAGGAAATGACTTTGAGTCTGTAGAGTAATGCACACTGAAAAATGTACAATTATAGATTATAATTTGTGGTGGCTTAGAGAAAAATAATATATACATATGTGTGTATGTTGCATATATTAATATATAAATGTGTACATATATTAAAATACACATATGAACCTGTTACACGCTTGTGTGTTACATATTACATGTACATATTGTATGTATATGTATCTTACTATACATTGAATATATCATATATTACATGTCCGCAGTGAAGCATTTATGAATTTCTGTGCATTACATTGTTTTTGGCAACTGACTTAATATTAAAACTAGTGCTGCTGATGGTAATAATTTCAGGCACCTTGTATGAGGTTCTAGCAGCATACATGTCTAATTCAAGCCCTTAAGACAAACTTATGTTTTCATTCTACAGAAAAATTTCCCAGAGAAAATGTGACAGCCATGTTTACACAGAGCTATTATCCTAAAGCTGGTCAAAGCACCTTGTTCTGTACTGAAATGCTACAATGCAATCCCTTATTGCCTACAATTAAAACACATTAATTGGATGGATACATTCTTAAATATCTATGAAAGAGGTGATGATATTTAAAAAGTGTGGTGTTTTAAATTATTATTGAATTATACAAAAATGTAGCGATGAATAAATGTGATGCTCACAGTATATTCTGAGATGCTGCTGAATACAGGCCCTAATCCCACTTAAATGAGTTTAAAGACACTCAGTAGTGCTATAAGACTGAAGTGGATGTAACCCAAAAGAGTGTTCACATTTTTATGTGGACTAAAAAGATCCTTGTTGTTTTACTGCGACAGACCTGATGAAGATTTAAGGCAAAGGCTCAATCTTGGGTAGTACAAAGTAAAAATTTATGAAGGGATGTCCTTACAGAAGCCAAATATTTTCAATGGAATTGTAGCATTTAAAATTGCATAGCTCTTCCTTCTGAACTTTATAGAAACCCACATCACATGCATATCCCCAAATGGTGACATATGGCATGTTTCTAATTAAGACAAGTAAAAATACAGAGGCTTAAAGTAAACAGCAGTGGTTATATTTAACATTCAAAATAGTTTTGAAGGCATCAAAAGAAAAGAGGAAATATGCAGAAAAGGGTGTATAAAGTTTGTTTTGACTTCAGTCTGAATGATTCATGAAAGACAGACAGGACTGTGAATGAAACTACCAAATAACTATGTAGGTATACGTAAAATGGTATTTACAGCACACAGGATAGAGGCAAACAATAAATACAAGATAGTTAGATGGAAATAGATGATAGAGAGGTAACATTTGATAGTTAAAAGAATGATATTTGGTAAAATATGGACAGATACTCTATGATTGATTGGAGGCAGATGAATGATAGGTAGGTTGAAAAATACAAGACTGAAGATTGATAAAGCTTTCAGTAGTAGGTGGCATATCACCATAATTACAAAAGAGAGTATCGGTTCCTTCTGCAAACAAGTTACAAATATCTAAACCTCCTGCAACCTATTTATTTGACATATATCCATTCATAATCTTTTCTTTAAAAATCGATGTGACTTTCCAAAAGTTTGATCTCACATGAGTTCATAGAAATATGTTTTAGCTTGCCTTTGGTCCTTTTCAGTTTCTATGAACTATATTTAATTCTTCAGACAGCACTCTTAATAGCAGGAAATTACACTACAAGGATCTTTTTAATTTCAACATCTGCAAAGAGAATAGCCATGCCTTTTACAGCAGTTCCCAATATGATCTGAACCCCTTGCTGATTGTCTGAGCACAGAATGAAGAGAAATATCATGAATGAACTTTTAACAATGATCTTGGTAGATACAATGATGATGATGATGATGAGATATGTAAGAAAGATCATTGTTTTCTTCAACTCTGAATACATAGGGATTGCCTGGAAGCCTTGTTACATCAATCTTCCCTAGACCCTCTCTCCATAGCTTTAACTCAACTGGGATATTACTTATTAGAAAAGTTTCCTGATGATGTTTTTAAGCTGCAAACCCTTTTCTTTCATGAGAGAGGTACAAGTCACTGTCGTGTATATGATTCACTTGTTCCATAACATTAAACTGACATCAAACTGAAAAGAACTTAATGACTCTATATTGGAAAATGACATTATTTAAGCTAAAGTATATTGGCAAAATAAAGATCAGTTCCCTTTCTTGAGAGCCATACATATCTTGTGATGTGTGTATGTATGTATGTATGTATGTATGTGTTTGTATGTATGTGTGTATGTGTGAGTATGTGTATATACATAATACTGTTTTCTATAATAATATGAAAAATAATCAGTAGAGAGACTAAGTATATTTAAAATTTTACATATTTAATAACTGGGGTGAGATAATTATAAATTATATATTCTCAATTATTTGAGTGTTATTCAATTTTGCATGGTAGTTACTCAAATGTACATTACTTAATTTCTGTGTTTGTTTTAAAAGTTAATAGATAATTTAGTACAAAACCAGCAACACTTTTTTCAAATATTTCAAAGTTCTATGACTGGGATGAAACATTAATTTGGTACTTGTAGCTTTCACAATTTGCAAAAGTATAATTTTTCAAATATTTTGGTCCTTGTTTTGACTAATTAGACATGACAGTTCTATAGAACTAGTATAACACTTCAATGACAACTTTGACACTGATAATACCTGAATTACAGTTAAACCACCCAATAAAACTTTCTGGAATTTCTGGTAAGATTTGTGAGGAAAATGGAACTATTGTTTCAAACTCCTAAATTATGACCTTCTTTGCAACAGTAGACTGCATAAATTATTAATGTCCAAAGCAAGTTCATGAATCACAAGGAAGAGGTTGGAATTGGAGAGTAAGCAAATTGCAGAAGAGACATTAAATACTGTTGGAAAAGCCTCAGTAAGAAAATCACTGATAGTTCAAAGGATGCATGTAAGAACAAAATGCTCCATTGACTATTAAAAGTGATTAATTGGGGAATCTAGAAGATAAGTATCAGGTAGGCTATAAAACTCTTCTTAAGAGACAACTGAATTCCTTTGAGTGGCTACGACAAAATCATCTGAAAGAATACTTTAAAGCATTGATTCAGAAAGGTTCATCCTGTGATATAGAATCTCTGTATTTTGAGTACCTATATCCTACAGCTAGAACTGCCCCAAATAGTACTACAAACTGGAAACAAGATCTTGAACATAGTTGAAGGTTTGAGAGGTATGTAATCTCTAAACTATAATGAGGTTATAAGGCAATGTTCAAGTATTAAGCATCATTTTGGGAAGACATAGTGTAGAAGAATTGGCAAAGAATTAACAGCACTTAGACAAAAACTCTAATCAGAACATAAAGATTTAGGCTAAAGGCAAAGAAGCTGAGAATGGTCAAAACCTGTGTTGAATGTCAAAATCCAAACTAGTCTCTCACAAACTGTCTCAATGATGTCACAAGTGTGAAGACTTACGGACCAGCTCTTCCAAGCAATAAACCTTCTGACAGGCTTAAACAGGTCATGTCTTCATAGATTTTTCTGGGGTTCTGAGGTATAAAAGAGCTTTTAAAAAATCAATTGTGCTTGATTTTGTCTAGTGGAGTACATTGTAATTTGATATAAGAGGCTGCCAGACTTTTAAAGAAATTATATCAAATTGTGTGTGTGGGGAAAAGTCAAAGCCTATTTTTTTAAGGCCTGTGAATCCATCAAAAACTGCAAATAAGACAGAGAAGATGACACCAGGTAAGAAAATGCCTTTTTAATAAAAGCGGAGTGATTTAGAGGATGGGGTAAAGAAAGATCACATCACCTGGGCCTGATCTACAGCAAATCATTTGTGGGCAGTGAAGCTGGGTTGCGATTCCCCAACTGTCACCTTGTTTAGGCAGAAGTGCTCAACCAACTGGGGCTGGGGTTGGGGAGGGAATCTGGTGGTTCTCTCTCCTTCCTGGGGAGAGTGTGATTCTTGACTTCAACTGAGGCCTTTGTTTTAAAACTTCACAAGTAAGACTTCTTCCAGCTTCTCCTACTACTATTGTCACCATTTTAAAATGTTACTTTCAGTGCTACAGTTATCCACAACTTTAAGGTAATTGCCTTTTGAATATAAGATTATAAACAGTTTCAAACTTGCACCTATGAAAAAGTTTCTTGGTAAGATTCAACATTTTGCAATTGCTTATTTAGAGCATAGGATACATCTGCAAGATGTCTCTAGTACTTGAAAATGTAGTTTCTCTACAGAAAATTATTTTATTTGAAAGTTAGGCAAATTTACCCAAATATGCAGCTTTAAAACATATTTTAATACTTAATTAGTGTTTATATTTAAAGCAGATGAATCGTTTGCATCGTTCAAAATCAGTTTATGCAGTTAAAACATCCTAAAGTCTCCATACAAGTTTTGTTTTCTGTGTAGCCAGTTTCTGCATAATCAGCACTGTCAGAAACTTTATATTCCATTATGTTGCTAATATAATATTATTTTAAATACTTGTGCAAATGTAATTTTCAGAAGCATAAATATGTTTTTCAGTATGTATGCATAAAGCTACTATTTATTAAATGTTAATTATCTATTTCTATATGTTTATATATTTAGAAATTTATTCTTCATCTAAAAAGGATCAATATAAAATTAGTTGTAAAATATTATGATTTAATCATGTACTAACACTGTAAGAATCTAATACATTAATGAGGACATCTGTACTATCATACAAAAATCTTGGAAAGAACTGAGTCTCCTGTATAAACACACTGACACCAGACACACACACACACACACACACACACACACACACACACAGGCACACATGCATGTGCACACATACACACACATTTATGTACAAATGTCTTCAGACATTTGATTTAACAAAAGCATGATGAACCTTAGAAACATTATTCTAAAATTAAACATGTTGCAACATGCTGATCTGTTAATATGCATGCTGACTATAATAAAAATAGAACTGACAAATGCAAAAATATTTTAGTCATTTAAAAGTAGCAAAATTAAACCCAATTTATACTAACACAAAAACTATTTTTAGTAAAAGGAACTGTATTTTCCAGAAGCAAACTAGAAATAAAGCAGAGGCATGGAAACGCTCCCCTGTCTTAGTTCATTTAAAAGTGTATTCAGCTGATCACCATTACACGTATGTACTATATATGTGCATGTTGTAATTTTACTTGATGTGTGTGAGGAAGGGAAGACAGTTATCATAATATCCTTGTAACATAAGACATTACTTTTAGCATTACAGAAAAACGTAATAAGAGGTAGTTTCTTGAGGTGCAATTCTATTGTATATACAAGTATATCAATGAATTTTTATATTTTATTTTACCTTTTCTGATTAACGTTCAAATCCTCTATCCAAATCTGTAATCAGCAGTGTCTCCTTTCCAATATATGGTTTGATGGAGTTTTTAAGAAATTCTACAATTTTTCACATTCATTACATAATATTAAATATCTCAGTGTCAGTACAGTCTTAAACAAATGGACTAAAAATGAAATATAGAGCAGCTTTTCAAATTTTAAAATGTATTACTATGAAACGGTGAGAGGAAACAGGAGTTATGAGTACAGGCTGCTCTTCCGGCAGTCCTGGGTTTGGTTCCCAACACCCACAACCCCATGGCTGCTCAAACCACCTGTAACTCTGATGTGGGGGATCTGGTTCTTTCTTCTACCTTCCTTGAGCACCAGCCCCACACATGGTGCACAAGCATATCTGATGCAGACACATACACACACATACACACACACACACACATACACACAAACACATACACACACATACACACAAACACATACACACACATACACACACATACACACATACACACACATACACACACACATACACACATACACACACATACACACACATACACAAAAACACTCATACACACACACATACACACACACGGAGGACATACACGCATGGTGCACATGCACACATGGTACATACACACACATACAGGCCAAACACACACAAATTGAAATAAGCAAAATAAATAAATTAAAATATTTAAATATCTTTAAATAAAAACACTTTGTTTATCTCATGTCATCCATGGCAAAATACCAAGGACAATCTTCACAGGCTTTTTATAAATGTAAAGTGGTGATACTTATATTAGAGACTAAGAAGACCTTCCTTTATTAACTCTCAAAGACAAAGTCACAAATGTTCAACTGGTAAATAAAGTAACAGTCCGCATGGCCTACATTTTGGTACATGAAAATCAAAATTGTGAGGAAACATAATATTCCTTCTCCATGGTTTATACAATAGAAAAATGGATGAGAAAGGAAAATGAGGACCGTTCTGGGTTGGGATATTTTATTTTTGTTTTCTCTTTTAACTTACATAGAAAGCATTAATACCAAATGGGGTAGGACTAACAGTTTTTCCAGTATAAGTTACCATGAAAGTAGGATTTCCCAACACAAAAGAAAACAGCAACAACAAGAACATCATTATCAAAAATCTATATCCTATATCACTCCAAAACTATGTTACAGGTGCCAAGGAAAGGCTAGAACAACTGAGCTGCCTGGAGAAAATACATGAGAAGTGTTTACAACATGGTCATATGAATACTATTTTGGTATTGATCATCAGAACATAATCACACAAACCAACTCAGACAAAGTAACCAGTGAAAATGATTTACAATAGCAAAGGCATAAAGCGAAGAAATTGCACCCAGGATGGGAACATATTCATTTATGAATTTCAATGAACTCATTAGCATGAACATACATTCTGATTTCTCAAGAAGCAGTAACAAATGATACGCAAATATATCAAATGCCGTTAACATTAATGACTTTCATCAAAGTGAAGATCTACACTATAATGAAACATCACATAACTCCTTAATAGAAACGGCCAATATAAAAACGGAAGACAAAGGATTGCAATCACAATGGAGGGCATGGAAAACAGGAACATACACACCGTTAGTAATAGCAAACGAACACAGCTCTTAGAAAAACATTACGGCATTTACCAAAACTGTAATAAATGAACTAGTCTGTGATTAACCATCCACCTTCTGCGTTCAGAACCCAATGAGGTGAAGTGAACATGGTGTAGAGATCCCTACGTCTACTCCAGAAAGTGTTGCAATCACAGCTGCCAGAGTAAGAACTCGGATTACGCCTATGTGCCCAGCCATAGGGGAGCCACTAAGCCCATGTAGGCAACAACATGGGAAGAGTAGTGTTGAAGCTTAATATAATCTAGGATCACATTCTGAAGATGCTTTGCTTCCATGTTGAATTTATAAATAATGAACTAATTTTCACTAGATTCATGAAAATGACAGTGAGGTAGCCAAGAAAAGAGCATTCCTAATATGAATATAAAACTCAGAACGTTTTCAGTCAAGTTTTTGACAGCTAGTTACATCCAAATTTGAGGAGGTCAGGAGATGTGTCTTCAGCTAAAGCATAGTAGCTTTAGACTTTATGTCTCCCAAGCTAGACAGTGAGGTGAAAGCTAGTTAAAGAAAACAGCACTACTCCTTAAATATCTAGAAACTTTCAATAATATTTGATCCTGTACTGAGGTCTCTTAGAAGACACATATGAAAAAAACAAAATAAACAGTCAAGAAAACTAGGTCTTTGGGGTTTTTTGTTTGTTTTGTTGTTTTGTTTTGTTTTTTCTTTTTAAATTGTCTGTTTTATTTTCTTTCAGTAATACATTTGCTGATTCACTTTACATCCTGATCGCATCCGTACTTCCTCCTCTCCTCCCAGTCCTGCCCTTATAAATTTTTCCTTTATTACCCTCTCCGGGTTAGTACCACCCTACCCTGCGACATTCAGCCTAAGTAGGACTAAGCACATCCTCTCCTACTGAGGCCCAACCAGGCAGCCAGGCTAGGGAATAGGATCTAAAGGCAGGCGACAGAATCAGAGACAGCGCCTGCCCCCGAAGAATTGTTAGGAATCCACTTAAAGAACAAGCTGAAAAATTGCTGCAAGTCTGTAGGGGGGCATTGGTCACTCTGTGCTTGCTATTAGTGGCTCCGTCTCTGCGAGCCACCATGGGCTGAGGTCCTTTGACTCTCTAGGTCTTGCTGTGGTGTCCCTGCCCCCTCTGAATTGCTCCCTTCTATCCTCTACTTTTCCAAAAGACTCCCTCTGCTTTAGAGAAAGAGAAAGGTAGTTCGTAAAGCTGGAGGGGTGGGGAGGATTGAACAACAGATGAGGCAAAAGAAGCTATGATCAGAATATCTTTTTTTAAAATTATTTAAAAAAGAAAACAGAAAGATAAATAGTGTGAGGGGGAAAAAAGGAGAGTGTGTAAGGCAACAGAGAGAGAACAAAGTCAGCTTCCTTAAGTAAGCAACATGTTTTCTCCTCGGCCCATCCGCACTAGGCCAGTGACGGTTTACCTAATAAGAGCAACAAAACAGAAGGAACCTTCCAGCCACGGCTGTACTGGGAATCAAGGGCACACTGTGGTGTTCACTGCAGTTATCTGTGTAAACACCGAGGATGAGCAGAAAGGGAATTCTGAGCAAATTCTAGAGTCTCGCGGCCTTAATCTAAATGAGCCCAAGTCTCTTCCCGAATATTATTAGAAGTAATTAAATTTAATAAAGTTGTGGGATAAATATTCTAATGCAAAAGTTATAATTCTAAATAACGAAGTATCAAGAGTAAATTGAAAAACCAGAAATATTTACCACAGAATAAAAAAAATGAGTTAAGATTAAGAATATATTGTCTGTAAATGTTCAATTAAAAGCAAAGGAATCCTCAGGTTGAAGAATAAATTAAATTAAGCAGTTAAAAATATTTTACACTGAAACCTCACTTTAGAAATCAAAGAACAAAAAGAAATGAAAAGATATTAATAGAAGTGATTTCAAATATGTTGGAGATTTAAATATGCAAAATGCCAAGGACAATCTTCATATTTAATGCAAAACTTGTTCAAAAGTAATTTTACGGAAATAGAAACTTAAAAAAGCTAAATTTTACAACTAATCACAACAGACTGTACACATCTAAACAGTTTTAAGAATGCCAAACAAAATTAAAACGGTCACAATTCTGAATTTCAAAACATAGTCCAAAACTATTGAAACAGCCAGAACTTGGTACACAGAACAGCCTATCAGCCACTGAGTAGAACAGATGTGTTCAGACACCAATCCATGAATAAATAATCAACTGTAACCAGAAAATACGACAACAATGCACAATGATGTCAAGCGTTGCTGAGAAAGCTGTGTGTGCATGGATAAAGCACACGCGTTGAAAAATTGTCATGTCCTATACTTCAAATTCAAATGAAAACCACGACTAAATGTTTAAGACCCAGACCTGTAAAATCCCCTGAAGAGAATCAAACCGTCCTCTGCCTTTATTTTTATTATAAATCAAAACTCAAATTTCCACAGGTGTGTAGATTTGCATTATTGAAAATCTTTAATCAGATTCCATTCATCAACCTGTCGGTTTTTGTCATTCATAGCCAAATGTCAATTAACCAAAGTTTCTTTCTCTGCGTCTTGGAAATGTTTTATTGGCTAGGACACAACTCACAAGAAACAAAACTAAAGATAAATGAGAATACATCATGTATTATTCATAGCAGACATAGCCATTGACAGACATAACAGCATGTGGATCAAGAAAACACATGTAGATTGTCGTCCTCTGAGGACTTAATGTCTTATATTCTCTAAGTTGCTTTTTATTGATACTATAATAATTTAAAGTAAGTAGTTGAAAAGGACTAAGAATAATTTTCTCTCCAACAATCCATATAAATGGACCACAGATAAGTTGAATGATGATGACAATTAATGAAACTGAATTTTGTACTCATATTTTCTATATGAAGGCTACTTGAAATAATAAACAGTCGGTATTTTTATAAACATTGCTTTATTTCTTCCAAATAAAAATATACTTACATCACTTTCCTCTTCTCTTTGCTCCTTTCAACCTGCCAATACGATTTGGCATCTATATCTTTAATAATTGTTAAATATATGCATGCTTGCACATGTGTGCGGTCTGTATGCTGTTACTTCTTTACATTTGATTCCAGATCTGCCCACACAGTATTGACATTTAGTGGCCCCACCCTGAGTAAAACTATTTGTGAACATTGGGTAAAACTACTTCTATTCTGAGCACTCTGCAGTCGACTGTAGTTCTTTGTGTACTGCTGAGATTCCATAAGCTATCCCTCATTCCATATTGGTGTCTTCATTGGTGTCTTCCTAGTCCAGGGCTTATTCAGACTACCATAGATACAACACTTTATGACTACAGTTTTTCTGAGTTTTCTGGGATATAAAATCCCACAGAAGCTTCCTGATCCTGCGGGCTCTGAACGACTTCTCTACCATGTTCTCTACTATGACTTCTGAGCATCAAATTCAGAGGTTGCTCTTCAAATGTATCAATATTGACTAGGATCTTAGTCTATTTCTCTGCTGTTTGTTTGATTGGGTGTTTTCTGTAATGATCTTTATTTTTTGCAGGATGTTTCCTCAATGATGAGTTAGACTTATCTGTGGTGATGAGGAGAAACACCATCATGATACAATATTCCTAATTATGCAGTGTACACCTTAGTGGTAACCACTGGCTCTCTAATAGGATTAAGTCCTGTTCAATAAGAGTGAAATTAGTCCTGATAGTGGAAACCTAGCCAAGCACTAGGAGCTACTGAAACCATTGCTCTTGGAGGAAAACCTACAACTAACATGTTACTAGACCAGCGTAATTCCTAAATACATTCTAGATATTTATTCATTTTCACTTTATTTTTTTCCAAATCTCTGTACCTGAAAGACTGCTTAAGAATGGGCAATATCTAAAAACATGTTTAATTTTATTAGGAAGTTATGCTCAATTCCTATATAATGAGAATATTATAAGCTAAAAAACAAACCAAAACAAATCATCCCAAGTTCCATAAACTTTAGAAATATAATAAATAACAAGGGCTCTTCCAGAGACCATGCAGACAGGGAGAAGCCCAGGTAGGCTGCCTTCCTGCTGAACTTCCTTCCTCAACGTGTTCAAGCCTATTCCCCACTTTCTCTTCTGTCAGATTCAGTGTATCCGGTTTTATGTTGGTTTCTGATCTGCTTGGACTTGAATTTTGTACAGGGTGATATCTGTGGATCTATTGCATTCTTCTATGTGTCAACATCTAGTAAGAAGGGCACATTCTTTTTCCATTGTATAATTCTGGCCTTTTTTTAATAAATAAAAATCAGGTTTCCTTAGGGTGTGTGGATTTACACTATTGGAAATCTTCAATTAGATTTCATTGATCAACCTGTCTGTTTTTATCATTCATAACCAAATGTTAATTAACCAAAGTTTGTTTCTTTTAGTTTTCCTCATTTTTTGTGAACCACTGGCTCCTGGCTCCTCTTCTGGATCAGCAACACACCACGTCCTCAGACCCAAGGACTATGCTATGAGAGAAGCTAGGAGAAAGCATGTTTTCATCTATCCTGCAGTCTTTCTTTTCAGTTTGCACTCTGTTTCATCTGAACATTATTCTTTCTTCCTTTCCCAAGGAAAGAAGAACTGTCCATTTTAACTTTGAGAAAATCATTTGTTACATTCAGATAATTTTTTTTCCAAGTAAAGTAGCATTTACAAATTATTTCTTTACCTATCTAGATACGATTTTTCCAACACTGAGTAGAGTAATATCTTAACATCAAGGAGCATTCTATTAGAGATTAAAAAGAAACTCTTCATATATTGTTTCTTGAGCCCTCTGAAAATATACTAGTTATGCAAACTAAAGAACATATTTTTAAGTTATAAATTTTAGGACGTTTTAAAAATGAAGATCCAGCAGTACCACTCTTGGGAATATACCCAAAAGATGCCCCACCATGCCACAAGAACACATGTTCCACTATGTTCATAGCAGTCTTATTTGTGATAGCCAGAAACTGGGAAAAAACCCAGATGTCCCATGACAGAAAAATGGATACAGAAAATGTAGTTCATCCATACAATGAAATACTACTTATCTATTAAGAACGAGGACATCCTGAGTTTTGCAGGCAAATGGATGGAACTAGAAAATGTTATCCTGAGTGAGGTAACTCAGACTCAAAAGGAAATGCATCGTATGTACTTACTAATAAGTAGATATTACCTCCTCCACAAAAAACCGTACAGAATACCCAGGATACATGCTTCAGAAGTCAAAAAGGTCAACAGTTGAAGGGCCCAAGAGAGGAGGCTTCAGTTCCACTTGGGAGGCAGAGGAAAGCATCTACAAGGGGGAAAGGAAGGAGGGAAAGAGGACAGTGGCGGGGAGAGGGGAACATGATCTAGTATTTGGTGTGAGAAAAGGACTGAGCCCTGAGGTCCAGCAGAAAGAATGGAAACAGGCAACCTCGGAAGGTAGGAGGTTGGGAAGACCCTGCAGAATGTATCTGGGAAGGGAGAGACTCTCAGGACTCAAAAGGAGGGACCCTAGATGAAATGCATTCCAATGGGGAGAGGGAACTTATAGAGACTATCTCCAGCAGAAAGAGGCATCAATTGTCTTTTCTAATCGCCATTTCAAATTTTCTTTTCTGAAGAGATTAAGGCAACATGACTTTTCAAACATTAATGAGCATGGAAACATTCAAACAGCTGTCCATCCCCGTGAATCAGCAAAAATGGGCTGAGGAGTGCATAACCAATCATCAAAAATTCTTGAAAATGCATTGTTAAGGAGTTATTCTTCAAAGAGGAAGATAAATACAAAGAAACAATGCAATCGGTTCAATGAAAGAAAAAAAAAATAAAACCAAAGCAGCAGAAGGAGGACACTGAGCGCTCTCAGCTCACGGGGAGTTCTGTAGAGCTGCTTGGGTTTCTGAAGGCAGAGGACAGGTGGTGGTGCTTGTGGAGAAGAAATACTATGTAGCCATGTTGCCCTCTCATGCCACCCTGAAGCACTGCCTCTCTCAGGACCATGAAGATGAGAAAAATGTTGTTTCTTTTCTGACTTCTTTGAAATAACAGTATTTCCCATTCTTACTCAGTTGTAAGATGTTTGTAGCTCTGTCTCATGCTGATCATTTAGAATCCAAAAGAGTAACACAGAGATAAGCACATGCCATGCAGACCTCAGTCTAAGCCTCTCCCACCAGGAATCTCTGGGGCTCAGGATGACAGTCTGGACCACTGTGAGGAAACTGCTGGTGCAGGTGGACAGGCCCTAGGCCAACCTTTAGATAAACAATAATGTGACAGCCCACATCACCTAGGAAGTCTCTCAACCCTAAAGCTGCAACTGTCCTTGTCATTACCTTGGAAAGAAGTACTATAATATTTATCAAAACCAAGTGGGTGAGAATAAGGTGTACAGACTTCTTCCCAAAGCCCAGAAAATGTGCTGAATTACATAGCTCACAAAAACAGAAACATTTGCCACAGTGCCAAGTCCAGTTAGGAGAAGGAATATGGTTTTTAGCTAATATTCAAAACTACTTTTAGCTTCATGGGTAGAGAATTTGGAATCTTGCAAGTAGATTTGAGGAAAGTAACTGATTTGATATGTAGCTGTAAAACATACTTTACGTCAGAGTTTGTCTCTGGTATATGAAAACAGCCCTGACATGAGCAATGGAAAAGAGTTTCTTTTCTTCTAAAGAATTCTACTTTTCTTCTTGACTGTTTGGAACATCTTGTTCCTTATCTGTGATATCATATCTGTGGGAGAAAATAAAAAAAAATCGAAATTACAGAACAGATTTATTCCCCTGACTTCCCTATTTGCAAAAACTAAAGTGTGTGTTCAAATGTCGATATATCCCATAAATTTTGCATCTCAGCATGTGTCAGAATAAACTCAATACTTTGCCAAAAAAAAACTCCGAAATTTCAAACTATTAATTTGTGTTTAAAACCAGGTCATTAGCACTACGCACTGGAACTCCCTCCTTTTCTCACTGTCTGAAGGAAGGATTTGATGTGACCAGATGTATCTAGGAGATCATCTGCCTTCAGGTCCAGACAAACTTTTCTAAAGTTCTCTTTCGTACATAGCCAGAAACCATGATGTGCCTCGAACCGTTTTCAAACATTGCTTTTTAAATGTAGTCTTTCCAGATTGTATTCATTCTGCCATCGTTGATGTCTTCCCTGACTAACTTTCTGCACTGGCTCCCATAATGCTTCTTGTGCTCCCCCTTCATCCCTGATAATTCCCTGACTTTAAAACCTACACTGGGCCTTGTTTACCTGTTCTCTTTTGTCCATGAAAATATGGGATTTGAAGACTTTCACACTTGTCCACGACAGAGTTTCGTTGTTGCAGACTCCCTTGAACAAGGTTCCTGTGTACACTTTTAAAAATATGTACCTTGACTTCAAAATATTTTGTTACCTGGGGCTGTCAGATTTGCTGCTGTCTTCTCTTCCTGCTCAACTGTCCATGGTCAGCTTTCTTTCTGGCATTTCTCCAGCCAGGACATTACATGTAAGTGTTTGAGCTTCAGCCCATATCTATTTCTCTGTATCTTTAGTCTAAGAGTTTCTTTCCAGTGTGATGGAGTACATTGAAGGAAATTCCCAAATAATCAATAAAATATTATTTTGGAAAAATATACTAAACATATCTGCAGAAGAAGAAGATAATGCAAAATATTTCAAGGTTATACTACAGTGAATAAACTATGCAAAATAATGAGTCTGACCTTATTGATAACAGTGCAAATGAAGTTTACTTGCCCATAATAGCCAGATGTAGCAGGGAAAATGAACACAAACTTGGAGTCTGGCAGCACAGACCACAAATACCCACATGGCCTGCAGTGGCAAAGGCACCATAGATATTCCCAAGGCTTGCTGTGGCAGTAGAGATGATGGACATCAGCTCAGTCCCAGCGTGTAGCATTAGAAATCCTTTGTACAGAATACCCTTGGCAGGGAATAGAGAGGCAAAGATTAAAACAGAGACAGAAGGAACACCCATTCAGAGCCTGCCCCACATGTGGCCCATACATATACAGCCACCCAATTAGACAAGATGGATGAAGCAAAGAAGTGCAGGCCGACAGGAGCATGATGTAGATCTCTCCTGAGAGACACAGCCAGAATACAGCAAATACAGAGGCGAATGCCAGCAGCAAACCACTGAACTGAGAATAGGACCCCCGTTGAAGCAATCAGAGAAAGAACTGGAAGAGCTTGAAGGGCCCAAGACCCAATATGAACAACAATGCCAAGCAACCAGAGCTTCCAGGGACTAAGCCACTACCTAAAGACTATACATGGACTGACCCTGGACTCTGACCTCATAGGTAGCAATGAATATCCTAGTAAGAGCACCAGTGGAAGGGGAAGCCCTGGGTCCTGCTAAGACTGAACCCCCAGTGAACTAGATTGTCGGGGGGAGGGCGGCAATGGGGGGAGGGTGGGGAGGAACACCCATAAAGAAGGGGAGGGGGGAGGGGGATGTTTGCCCGGAAACCGGGAAAGGGAATAACACTCGAAATGTATATAAGAAATACTCAAGTTAATAAAAAAATTAAAAAAAAAAGAAATCCTTTGTACATATTCATGGTAGAAGTTTAGAAATAACATTGAAAAGAACTAGTTAAAAATAATAAAGTGGATATACACACATATATTTTATTTGTTCTTTGGCTATTTTGTTCATTTATATACAACATTCTCATTTTTCTTTGACACAACTCTGTCTTATTTACATCCATCCATATCAATACTGACCTCTCTTTCTTACAAGATTCTTCTTCTAAGTCATAACTTTTGGTTTTGGTTTGTGAGTTAAGAGAGTCAGATATACAATTATTGGATTAAATTCATCCTTTGGAGTGCAGAGAGGACATTAGTAGAAATATAGCTATATACAATGACATAGATTTTTACCAGCAACTATCAGTAGCAAACTGATAGACAACGAATGGTATCATGCATCATTTTCCATTCCTGCTGGGAGTTCACAGTCTTAATGGCTATGTCTTGGCAAAAATCTAGCTAGTACAGTGAATTACTTCTCTTTAAATTCTAAACCTAGTTCTCTTACTGATCCTCTTTGATAATATGGATAATTGGATTTTTATGTATATTTTATCATTTAAAACAACTTCATGAAATATGTTTTTTTATATTCTTCCCCTTCCCCATGTTCTTCCAGATTCTTTCCCTCCAATCCCTATTCAAATTTACATTCTTTCATAAAGTGCCACAAAATCGAGAAATCACAATAGAACACCACCAAAAAGGAAAAAAAAATTAACAAAAAGTAAAAGAAACTACAAAACCACAACCAAAGAAGAACATGCATAAACAAACAAACAAACAACAAAAGACCTGTGGAGTCCACTAACTTTGCTCAACTTCTCCAAAACAAAAGGCCTACCTGGAGTGGTTGATATGCCCAGTGCCATTCGACTGGAAATAACTGATTTTCCCTCTCCTTTTAGGTATAAATGGCAGTGCTTTTGTTAACTTTTCCATAGGCAAGATTCCATTCATTTATTTATTCATTCATTCACTTTCTGAAAATATAATAAATAATAGCAAAATACCATCACATTGAATTTGAACAAGATAAATCAACACAAGAGCTCAAGAAAGTCATGAGATTCAGAAGTGCACTCATTCACAAACTCAGGAATCTCATGAATCGACCAAACTTGAAGCCATAATAACATGGAGTGAACCTGGTATAGACCTTTGCAGAATCTCTACATGCTGCCTCGGTCTCTGAGGTCACATGAGTGTTGATCATGGCGACTTAGAGGTTCCTATTTTCTTGGTATCCTCTATCCCCTCTGGCTGTTACACTCTTTCTGCTTCCTCATCATGGTTCTATAGATGGGGTTGGGACAAACCAATGGGAAGAGTGAA
This sequence comes from Rattus rattus, assembly GCF_011064425.1. Lineage (NCBI taxonomy): Eukaryota > Metazoa > Chordata > Mammalia > Rodentia > Muridae > Rattus > Rattus rattus. The sequence continues at coordinate 89,032,112 of NC_046156.1, forward strand.
TGAAGGAAGGGTAAAACTGTGGGATACAGTAGAGATGGGATAGGGTTCTGCTGCAGAGGTGGGAATGAGACTTGGGAACTTGGGTTGGAAGAATGGAAGGAGAGCTCAAGATCTGGAAACAAGTCTACTTGTTTCCATGACCAGAGTGTCCGATTGGTTCCCAGGGAGTAAGTGTTTCCTGGACTTTTGGGCTGGATTAATTAATAGTGGTGGTTGTGTGGAGGGCAAGAGCTTAAAAGGGGGAAATCTTTGGAATGCACTAGAGATAGGGATAAGGCACACTGCCAGGCCTCTGGAGGCTGTCTGCTACAGTAGTAGACACAAAACAGAACTGAGTTTGGTGGAGTTGGGAAAAAAGTGACATCTGATGTTAGCCTGCCAGTTTTTCCTTACAGGAGTGGACCGACTTTGCAGAAAGTGTCTGCTGAGTTGGGGAAGTGGGATAAAGTGATCATGATCGGGAGTGGGCTAGAGATTAGGAAGGTAAGATCTGTGTAGTCTACTGGAGATGGGAGCAGGTAATGGAGGGGAGGCCTCTGCAGGTGGTCTGCTGCAGAGGTAGCAAGGAATTGGGGGTTGGATTTGGTAGAACTAAGGGAGATCTGGTATTAGCCAACATATTTGCTTAGCTAAACAGAACACTGCTTACCAAAAGTTGTAGTGTGCAAAAGGGGGAATAGGGTGGGCATAGCGACTTAAGTCAGTGAAACCTTTCTGATTGGAATTTTTATTGTCGATATCTTTTATTATATAATTCCATACCTAAGCATAGCGTGGAGAGCTTACCACAATACCAGCGTTCAACTTTGCTGAACCATGATCTGCCTTGGTATAGACTCAACATTTTACCAGTTCCACTTCTCCGGTAGGGGTCCTTGATAATGGATCCCTATGAATATAAAGAGGCAAAGCACACGTGGGAGATTTAACCTTCTTCAGTTTATCTGTGAACATAAATCTGCTAAAAATAAACCTTGAATGATAATAGTAAAAAAGAGACATGCTAAAAATTTGGTAAACCTTCAATACTGAAAAGACAAACAGTTTAATAAATTATGAAAAGAGTGTGGAGGGGCTTCAAATCTGTCCAGTCCCAATATGCCACATTTACTTTTTATAAAATTATGAAAGGTGAGTTATAATTGTTGTTGTTATACCACTACTTTCTTTTTACTCGGCATAATAAAAATTGAGGTACAGGTAGATATAATAATACAACAACATCAACAACATCCATAAACAAATAGAGAAAATGGGTGGTGTCTTCCTAAAAGGACAGTTCCTCTCTCATGTGACTGATGATGACAAGGAAGTAGCAGGTACAGGGACAATCATTTGTTTGAGATGATGGAAGGATTATAAGACAAGGGGATAGGATGTCATAAAATGCCGAGTCCCACAGAATTCCCACACACTCCCAACTCCACTTCCTCCTCTCTCCCTGAATTTTTTCTTTGCCTGGCCTCCCACTTCAGTCTCTTCTATTACCTAGACAGACAACTTTCCCCCTATTCTGTGGAATGGGCAGAATTTGGCTAACACTGGGTTTCCCCTATTGTACAACCCTCTCGACTCTCATTGACTAAGTTTGTGAATTCAGCAATCCCACCATTACATAGGGAGAGATTTCCAGAAATATTTAATATAGGAAGGGCTAGGATGCATGCTTCTGGAAATCTATATTTATATTAGGCCTTAGTTACCTCCTAAGGACAATGTAATAACCACTCATAGAATTAATGAATATTTCACTACGTTTCTATAACTTTTTAAGATAGAGGGAACTCAGGGATTGATGTTAAAAGTAAGTAAATCTCTTTACTATACAAGTTATTCAAAATAATCTCTGCTGACTGTACTTAAGTACATGCTACTTAAATAGAGCAATAATTGAATAACCTAACATTCTCTGAGTTAATAAAACCCATACGAGAAGGACAAAGGTTTATCCATCAAACCTATTTTAAAAACCTGGGTTTCTAAACTTTCATCCAAGATTTAATTTAAAATCAAGTGTTTGGAACATTTAAGAATGACAGAAAAGCGAATGTATGCCAGACAACATTTTTAACCATACAAAGTTAATATTAAGTTCCCCTGAAAAGGAGAATTGGACTGTAACGTTTTTGTGTGTTTCTAAGAGTTGAAAGCTGAATAAAGTAATGTGGAACTATTAAATGAAATGACCTGACCTGCTAAAAGCAATTTAAATCGCTAAAGGAAATGCAGCACTTTTCCCATGTAGATGGAAAGAGTCATCTTGCAAAGGGTCACTAATGTTAGGAAGACTAAAACATATGGGAGAATTTCAGAAAATTGTCCTTTGGATGCTTGATGAAGAGCATTATAAATGACCTTATGCCTAGCAAACCCAATCTGAAACATTAGGTCAGCCCGCACTACGAAGAATAATACACTGTTAAAATTTTGCTCTCTAGTTATTTTAAGCCTGACTTTTTTTTCTTGTAGAATAGGCATTTTTGGATCTTATTTTGATTGTGGTTACCGAAAATGTAGCTGTTTTAAATACCAAATCTGAATGGAATTTGTCATGAATAAATATGTATTTACTGTAATTATAGATATATATATAACCACTACTATAGTAAATGTAGTACAAAATTAGCTCTCACATTAGTCAAATTACATACAGAAAATCTACATTTTAAATCATCTGAAAGGTAGTATCATTCAAATTATTTTACTATTAAGTGGAAATTAGAGACATGTGTCAGTATGGTTATAAAGTCCACAGTGCATACATTCTTTTTAGAATGGGATATGAACCAAGAATCAGTAGTCAGAAAAAATAATGATAGTCCTGACAAATGCCTATTTCATACTGCATCCCAGCACATCTAATTCCGAATTAAATGAGAACATCAGGTATTACATCCCCAATGTTCTATTTTACCTAATTTGACATGAGATGTAATTTGATACACTCTTACCCAGGCAAGGTGGTTTAGTGGATAAAGGTATTAGTGTCAGGCCTGATGGTAGCTGTTTGTTCCCCAGTACCAACAGGAATGAAGAGAATCAGCCATGAGATATGTTCTGACCTCTCTATGAGGACTTGAGCATTTATTCGCACAGACACGCACAATCAAAAATGAAAAAGACTTATCACCAGGGTGACCATATCTTCTCTCTGTCTCTTTCTCTCTCTCTCTCTCTCTCTCTCTCTCTCTCTCTTTCTCTCTCTCTCTCTCTCTCTTTCTCTCTCTCTCTCTCAAATTTAATTGTGCTGTGAGTTTATAATGTGAAAAGGCATTTACTCATAATTACTTACTTCTTTTTAGTATTACAGTTTTGTAAATTCTGGAGTGGACAGAAATTCTTTTCAATGTACGTGGGACTCAGAGTGTAAGTGGGTTATACAGCTAGGTTCAATGGGACACTTGGCAGAGTAGAGTGAAACCAATGCTACACAAAACTGGGTATGCAGAAAGTGACAAAAGGGGCAGAAAATCCTCATCATTAGTGATGACACCATCTATGATGCACTTGGAAGAACATGGAAAATGGAAAACAGAGTTTCCAGAAGATTTATTCTCTGGGAAAACTAACATTTAGTAAGAAAAACCTTGAAGGATATTTTGGCTTTAGTGAAACAGGAGCCAAGATGACATGATAGTCCCTTGCTAATACAGAAGATTGTTTTTTTTCAAAATATTATGATTCTATCTTACAGAATTGGACTGATCCATGGCCACATAATTACAGAGGATAAATGTCAAATATTATAATTTTAAACCCTTTAAAAAGTACTCTGGTGGCTCAAATAAAGGGAGGAAGAGTTTAATTTAGCCTATAGCTCAAAGTACAATGCATGTTGAAGGAAAACCAAGACATCAGGGGCTTGATCAATAAATAATGTATATATAATATATAATAAATATATAATAATAATGTATATATAATAAATAATGTATCCCAGTACATAGCTTCCTTGTCTACTTTATTAACGGCCCAAGATACTGCCAAATTAATAATCTACACACAAGAAGAACCTTCCCGCTTCAGTAAATGATGGGAAGACAACCAAAACTCTTAGACTTGTATTGAGTCCTACTCCACTAAGGAGAATCCATGCCTAGTACTCTAAACCTCTCTTAAAACCCACAACTAAGAACAATTATCAGGGAAGGATTATCATTTCTAGCTCGTGTGATATAACATAATTAAATATTTATGTAGTTTCCACAGGTAAATGCTGTTTGCAGTCTTAAATATAGAAACTTGACTGATGAAGCTAAAAAGTGCATACTGATATACTGACAGGAACTGGATATAGAGCATATGCCAATACCGAGGTGAACAGCAGCAAAACCACTGAACTGAGAACTGGACCCCATTGGAGGAATCAGAAAAGGACTGAAAGAGCTGAAGGACTTGCAGCCCCATAAGAACAACAATGCCAACCAACCAGAGCTTCCAGGACTTAACCACTACCCAAAGATTATGCATGGACTGACCCAATGGCTCAGATGCATATGTAGCAGAGGATGGCCTTGTGGGGCACCAAAGGAAGGAGAAGCCCTTGGTCCTGCCAAGGTTGAACCCCCCAGTGTAGGGGAATGTCAGGGGGGCGGGAAAGAGGGGTGTGGATGGGGAGGGGAATATCCTTATAGAAGAAGGGGAGGCTAAGGAGATAGGGAGTTTATGGACAGGAAACTGGGAAAGGGAATAACATTTGAAATGCAAATAAAAAATATATCCAATAAAATTAATCAATTAAAAAAAAAGGAAAGAAAAGTACCAAATACAGAAACTAAAACCAACTCAAGGTACTGAAAAAAAAAAAAAAAACAACAAACTATAGGTTGAGTGCTCAGCCCTGAATGGGATAATTATAATCACTGCTATTAAGGCTCAGGAAACAACAAAGAAGAGAGGACAAAAGGAAGGTCAGACTCAAAACTGGGGGATGAGGTTCATATTGCTATTTTCTAGGCATAACACAGCCAACACAATCTTATTCCTATAACCATAGGGAAACATATCAGCTATAGATTTAAACATTTATCTCAGAATCTTTTTGTTACCTCTGAAAAGTTCTGATACATTTTGTTTCTATTTTCATTCGGTGCCAAGAGTCTTATAATTCCTCCCTTAATATTTTTAAGGGCTTCTTGTTATTTAAATCAGTATTATTCAGTCTCCATGCATTGGGCATTTTCTGTAGTTCCATTCTATTCTGATTTCCAGTTTAATTATGCTATGATCATAAGAATCAAAAAATATTTCAATGTTCATTTATTTGTAAAGACTTACAATGTATTCTTGTGGGATATACTCTGGGAAAATTCCATCTGAAAATCAAGAGTGTGTCTCCTATTGCTGGGATCGGAAATGTTTGTAGGTATTCCTCAGGATATTCCCATTGTAATCTGGTTTTGTTGTTCTTTGTCAGGATGATGCTTTCTGTGATGCACAGATGTTATTGAGATCACTATTACTATTATGGTGTTATCTACCAGATGCTTATGTCTAATAGTGATAAAATATATGGTGTTTTGATGTATGCTATATATTTATTTGTGTTTCTTTGGCTTCTTAGAGGATATTTTTGCCAACATGAAAAGACGTTTTGTTTTTACTGATTTTTTTTGTACTGTAGTCATCTTTGTCAAATAAAAGATTTATTTCCTGAAATCATGTCCTTAGAATCACATTTTTATTCCTTAGATTTTTAGTCTTTGTATGTTTCAGCCCATGAAGTATGTTTCTTGATGGCAATACATTGTTAATTCTGCTTTACACAGTTAAATCAGGCCACCTTTATTTGGAAATTGAAGAATTAAGATTATTTATATTAATCATTATAATTTATTAGTTATGATTTCTTGCCATTTTGGAATTTACTTCCTTTTCTGAATTATCTTTATTAATTTCTCCTTAATAATCTTAAATATTTGATAGTTTATCAAATTATTGATATTTATTATTGTTATTTGTTGACTCTGCTATTGGAATTTATTTCTGTGTTTCTCTGGTTATTTTATGTCACTTATTCAATGTGTAGAATCATTTTATGTATCTTTACAAAGTTCTCACTCTGGATCAAGAACTCTGTTACAGTAAATGACTATAAGTTATCTTCATTTCTCCTTTGATCCCAAACTATAATATCTCAGGAGACAGTAAGTAATATGTAGGTTAGTATTAGTTCTTCTGGATTCTGCAATAAACCCATTATTGCTCTTATGGTCCTTATATCCACTGCTCAGAATAGTTGCTGCTCTTATGAAATTTCTTTTACAAGGTGACTGGCATTTCTATCTTGACCCATTCAGTGTTCTTTCTTGTTCTATATTTGCAATAGTTTCACTAAAACGTACACAGGGTTTCTTTTATGTTAATATCTATTTGGGTTCTAAATACCTCCTATATGCAGAAGTCCAGATCTTTCCTAACATTTGAAATGGTTCACCATTTCACTGAATAAAGGGTTATTATTTTTTTTTAGGGTTTTACCACACACCCTGATTTCTTTGTTAAGTTTCGTTGTTAAAGTTGCTTAGATCATGTCTTTTTGGCTGAAAATTTATTTCTTTTTCTACCGCTGTATGAATGTGACAAGTCACAAATCACGTTTAAAGCCTTGACACAGTTTTATGGCGCAGGCTCTAAAGAGGAGCACACTTCGAGCGCATTACTCAACATTTCCCGATCCCGGAAGTAGCTGAGGTTCCATCAGTGCCTCGCTGAATTGAATGATGCTCCTTCTACGGACCTCAGTGGACTTCCTTCTCTTATAGAGCCTACGTGGTTCAGTAATCCTTAGGAACCATAGAAATTTCCTGAGCCTGGATTTGCCCATCATTACCTATGAGTATGGCTGACTGAAATCTCTGGCATAGCTGGTCTTTATGGCACTCCCCACTACCTCTCTCACCAGTCGGGATCAGAGTTGAGAAAAGCTTTACAAACGTCTCCGAGTTTCTCTCTGCGTCTGTAGGTTTTCTTTTCACCTCTTCCTTGACTCTAGGAATGTTCTTCTTTTAAATTACCCCAGAAAATAGTGACTTCATTATTGCTTTGATCATTTTAATTTGCACTCACTTAAGTGAGATTTAATTTTAAAAAAAATCGTAATTGTATGGGTAGTAGGTTAATTGCTAAGAGTAGTAATATAGGAAATCTTATATCTGATCTAATGGTATCCTAAACTTTTACCATAAAGCATAGATTATTAAACATTTAAATATAGTTATAAGAAGTTAAGGAAAGGTAAAAATTGTCATTCTGCGAAAAGTCATCTAAACTGACATTTGACTCAACTCTTAGGTATGATGTACTCATCAAAAACTATTATGGAACTAAAGACAATCCAGTATAATACATGTATATGTATATGTTTATGTATATGTATATTCATTCAAATGGTAAGCTTAATTTAGTGTTTCCTCTCTCAATCATTGTTGAAATTCTATATACCAAATTTTGCAAAACCATCATTCCCACACATTGTTAAAGATAACACTTCACAGAATCATTTAAATAACAATGAAGAGGAAATTTTAAGAAAAACACCCCACAAAATTAAAAACAAGATTGTTTTCTTATAAGAGGGCTTTGGTTTTGGAATTATGTTCATGGCTGCCAGTTTGAGGAACTATATAACACAATATTCATTTGACAAAATCCATTAAATGACCCAATATATTCAATAGTTGACCCATTCATATTGGTGATTAAAAAAAGAGAGAGTTCTTACCGTCCAAGGGTACAATAGTTTATTTTTGAGCCAAACATGGTTGACTATGGTCCATAAAAACACTTTCAGTTTTCCATAGTGGCATTCTCCATCATTGAAAGAGTTATAGCCACTTTAGTTAGTAAAAGAAGAAGCTGGAATACATAAATGGGTATATTTAACCCCCATATCCAGAAAGTACAAGTAAGTGGGCTACAGAAAGGAAACAAACCTTTGATAGAGGTTTGAAATGCTGTCTGAGGACATTTCTAGTTTTGATTTTGTATGAGTAGATAGGAATGGTTTATCCAAAATCTATTTAAAAGGTTTGATGTGAAAGTAGGTTAAACCTAGGTTTTAGCAGTGACTGACTATTATGGAACTAAAGACAATCCAGTATAATTTGATTGTGAATATACAACTTTTGGATCTTTCTATTCCTGTCTTTCTGTGGTGTACTTATTAGTCTTGCAGATTTTTCAATACCTACCCAATGTGAATTTTTCTTCCTTTTGAAAATTCAAGTTTTAAATGTGTACTATTAATTTTACACTCTAAACTTTACTTTTCTAATTCTTCTTTTAACGTTTGCCACATCTGAATTATATTTGTGTTTACTCATTCAATTTATTGAGGAACACAAAATTTCTCATATTTTCTGTAAAGAATTAATTGTCCCTCTTTGAAATTTGCTGTTCGGTGGTTTCAGACAAGATTGATAGTTTAACTCCATGACAGCTACAGAAGGACTTTCATAACAAAACCTGAAATAACAGCTCTTAAATTCATTTATCCAGTTAATTAAAAATGGAACCATTACTTCATCATATGGATTTATTTCAGCCATTAAGAATTCAAGCCCACTCACTAAGCATGAATAAAAAATGAATTAGGATTTGGATAGTTTGGGAGTCAAGTTGTTTGGTCTGACTTGCATTTTTTTTTCTGACTTGCATTTTATTTAAGCATTTCAATGTAAAGCACCATGAGTAAGAGATACTTTATATAATAAATAATTTATAAACTGATTTTTTTCAAAACAAACAAGGAGGGATATAGATTTTGTTTTATATAAAGTGATAGGAAGTGAATTATCCGATTTAATGTCCTTTAATGATTGAAAAAGATATAGCAGAAAATGTAACTATTGAGTGTAAAGGCAGAAAGAGTAGAAAAGAAATTTGCATCAGGCCAGAGATAATTGCTCTTAGCACTTGCATAATTCATATTTGCCCCCACACTATATTAAATGATTAAATATGCACTCTATTTAGTTTGATATTCACTGACGATGAAATAACCAGAGAATGAGGAATTGGGCACTTGTCATTTTCTCAGACTATTTTACCTGAGGAATAGTAGCTATCCTGTGGGGATGTGAGAGCTATGAAGTTCCTTGTGGTGAGTAAGATGCAGAATGAGGAGAGCCTTCCTGGGCACTGGTCTTACTTTATTCAAGTGCCACAGACTGAGTCACGTCTGTATCACTAAAGCAGAGGTATCTCGTCAGAGCAATTCAAAGTATGAGCTGCATGATCTATATTTTGGGCTTCGGGAGTCACAACCATCTTCGTCAAACTCCTCCTTTAAGGCTCAAGAGTCTATGTGTAAGAAGACGCAGAAGCTTCGGATGTGTGGAGAAGTTTTAAATGTCTATAAGGAATCAGCGATTTCCATAAAAAATGCCAGTTTGCATGTAACCTCTCAGAGACTGTGCCAACATAAACAGGCAGGCTAAACATCCGGCTTTGAGGACAAACAAACACCCAGCAAGGCAATATTGTCAATTAATAGCCTCTCTGAGAGGAGAATTGTGGTTTTCTCAAATTGGTGACCCTGGATATATCAACCACACTCCAGGGATATCCCCACACCCCAAAGTAGAAAACCAACACAGACTAACTGCATTTCAGTGAAAGGAAACAAAGACTTATTGTTAAATGCTTAAACTTAGACTCTTATGGTAAAATCTTAATAAAACATGAAGCTATTTACTTTCAGGTTTTTAGAAATAGTTTTTTACTTATGATTAGAGTATTTCTATTTTTGAAAGGGGAAATGAATTAGTGGAGCTAAGAAAATTCACACATTTATGCTGGGAATAAACTTGACAAAAATTACAAAAGTAGGAGCTTGGGGCATGCTTATCTTTCGGCATGCCATCTTAGCTGATTGTTTTAATTAAATGTCATTTTCCCCACCACCTTTCCTCTGGTTTATTTCATTTTACTTAACTTCTAGATAACTTTTAGTGATCAAACATACACATTAAAAAAAAAAGTTTACTTTAAAATCTCCTCCCATGTGAACAGACTGAAAAAACAAGAAAGAAATGAAGCCAGAAAGACAGAAAGAGAGAGAAAAGGAAAGAAATTACTTGATCAATATATTCCTCAGAGAATTTCATAGTGCTCAAACAGAACTTTCAAACAGGTATTTCAGACTTGTACAAATGAAACTTCAATAACCTTTATTTTACTGAAGACAGAAATCAATAAAATATGTTTAATCTGGAAGAACAGTACCCTTTGATTTTGCTATTTCAAAAGATGTTGAAATTATGCAGGGGAAACAGCTTCGTGCATCTTAAGAGTAGTTTCAGAAGTCTCCGTGCCTTGGGATTATCTGTTTTCTGGTAGAGTATTTGGACCACTGCCCCAAAATGCTCATTTACTTTTATCTTTCATTTTTGTGTCATTACACCATATCATACAGCAAGGCACTCGCTCCTAGAATCACTCTTGGAGTTTGGAGCCACCTAAGAATTACTTGAAAGATGACAAGCATGTTTTTTAACAGTTAAAAGACATATTGTATTTCTTGTAATGAATATGCACATTGAATATTTATTCAATCACTCACCAATAAAATGGAATCACAGGGGCACTTTTATAAGCCTTTTATTCACTATTTACTGTCAATTGTGGTATCTTGTTCCCGACAATATATGTTGTAAAATAATTAAAAGATCTGGAGATGTGAACAGTGAAATTGTATGAAAGCTAAGTATTAGATTTGCAACAGAAAAACGTAGTCTTTCTAACCAGCACAAAATCCATCACAACATAATTGAATTACACACCACGTAACTGAAAACTAAAACTAGAAAACTAATTGTTCATATTTCAATAAAAGTTACTAAGATTTTCATAAATCCAAGCATCTATTTTACAAGCAATAGACAAGAACTATGGGAATTGGAAAAATCTGATCATCCCTCAGAACTAGAGTGAACGTTAGATGTCTACCTGAATTATCTTGTGTAACTTCCCAGTATAATTCATGCATGACCATCTATTACATTAAGGAACTGCAGAGGTTATAACCTACATTACTTCACTTTTTCTCTTTTCTATATCAGTGATTTCTCTACTGAAATGCCATATCAGGTCGCAAGACATTTGTTAAAGTCATTTAAAGAAATTTACCATACATGAACCATCATGGAGACGGCTCCAGTGTGGATGTATAAACTCTGGTCGTACTCATAATCCAGAAACATGCTATCTCTTATTCCAACATCTTCAATACTTGTTCAAGAGTTACCCTGTTGCTTCCTGATCCTGTGCATGCAACCATGCCTAATGGTATCGTAAACTTTGATGACACTCATAATAGACACAAGGGGAAATGAGCACCAGAAATTAATGCTTATAATAATACTTGAAATCTACCAAATTGTAGGACCGAGCATAGTGTGGTCACAGGAACTCTGTGTATAAGAAACCTGGGACTGTAAGCATCAGTAGAGCAGAGGGATTTTACTCTATAATTAAGGTAGATCACAACAGAACTGTTTGAGCCAATACTTCATGTCTATTAGTTTTGTAAACTCTTAGAGTTTTGCTGCCAAAAGAAAATACTAGAAGGAATGTTTACTCCAAACAAATATATTTCCTCAGAGAAAAATGAATTTAGAATTTGCTACATATGTTCCTTTATATCCATAGAACCAAGTTTTAAGATGAGTCAAAATGCTGCATTAGTATAAATTTTATAGAACTGCTATAGGCTCTATGCGAAATGTCCTGCAAAATCATTATAGAATATTTTCATAGGGTTATCTTTGAAAGGATAGCAATGCAGAAATTTTAATGAGTGAAGGGAGTGAACATATATTTCCACTCACAATGCGATAAGTCATGTGAGAATAACGATTATGTATGTTTATTTTTTAATAGAATTATCAAGGTAAGTGAGATGACAAGAAGCATGGGTGTGTAAATAAACTAAGACTTAGAAACACTGTTTAGTGTGCTGTGTAACAGCTTAGTAGATAAGCACATGTGCGCTATGGCACAAACTTAGCTGCCCTCAGAAACACACTCACACAAATAAAAGGATCAAAATGTACTACGCTTGGTAATGTTAGGGTGAGAAGGAGTAGAGGAAAGAGAATTAGAGAAAGAAATAGATGAGGAATAGAGAGAAAAAGATGAGAAAGAGACAGTGCAAGAATGAGAGGGAGAAATGAGGAATGGAAACACACAGAGGGGAGAAGGCAAAGAGACAGCAACAGAGACAGACAGAGACGGAGACAAAGAGACAGAGAGCTACCTCTGAATCTGCATAAGAATCTTGGCTACTTCCCTAAGCAGAGTGTAGTGCGTGTGCCTCTGCATATGTGGTTGATCGCTTCAAACATTAAATCTTGGCAAATACCATGGATTTCATAAAGGGTAATAAGTAGTCCTCACAAAATACCAACCAAAAAATTATAGAACTTGAGAGTATATCAATAGTAGATCGAACTATGCATTTGAAAAGGCATGCAGGATCTTGCATAAAGCATAAATACTTTGTTGTAACTAAGGAAATGTAGTGTCATAGAACCTACCTCCACTGGTTTTGAGTGTCAGATAAACATGCTTGTTATAAAGTAGGGTGTGAATGTTGCCATGGAGCCCCGTTCTAGAACACTGGAAGTTATTTAATGAATTAAGATATGAAAACCAAATGTTTGAGAAATAGAAGCATGGCTGTATTTTTGTCAGGATAGAATTTGCAGATAAAAGTGGGTGATCCAGACAGTTCTATACAGTACATCTGTTATAATTATAACATAAAAGTATATGTGTTCTATCGAGGTTCAGAACTTCATGCTTCAGAAATTTGATCTTCCGTTTTCTTGCCCCAGATCCACAGCCGTGCTGGGGATTTGTGCGTTCATGCTCTGCCTTCTATCTTCATTGATTTCAGCAAATGCTTTAGTAACTGACTCTGGAAATGTTGGTTTCTGCTCCCTCTTTCACAGGGACACTCCTCTGAAGCCAGAGTTCAGCAAGGCTTGTTATAAGATGTTCTCATCCATGCCATACATGTCAATAAACAAACATACTGTTTATTATGTTAATAAAGACATCAATTCAATATACTAGGATGCGTCTTTTTTTTTTTGTTAATTACTTTTGAATGCTGAAAATGCTGTAGGTTTCGAGATTATAGCTCTCCTCCTTAACCAGTTTGAACATTCGATCATCTGGCGATATCTGTAGGGATGTTGGCTTTCTAATTTTTATAGGAACTTGACTTGACAAATTTCAAAGGTTCTATACTGTTTTAATGAGGCACTTAAACAACTTCAGTATGACATGTATGAACTTGTTTTCTGTTTTTCCGATGAGGGCGGTGTTATAATATATGAGAGCTAGTATTAAAGGGCACTTTGTTTTTATTGTGACCTTTTACATATCATATAATCTTACTGTGGCTTCTAGTAATATTAGAAGCTAATCCCATAAAATCTCAATAATGTGTGCTGAAAAAAATGACGACACTAGTGGTCTTTCCACAGTGGACAGGAAAAATCTCATGAAGCGTCAATCTGACACAAAGAATTATCAACTAAGGAAGGCTGAGAGTTTAAAAGGTGGTCTCTTCACAAACCACTCCAATTGGTTGTTTAGTGCCAAACGTCAGCCCTGAGAACATGCATACGGGTAACATTATTCAGACTGAAAATGATATATTAAGGATTATATATTTATTTGTATTCACATATAAAAATGCAATGAAGATTAATGGAAAGAGAGACCATGATTCTGAAGGAGGGCAGCAAGGGTAATACGGCAGGGTTTGGAGGAATGAAAGGGAAGGAGAAATGTGATTATCTTGTAATCTCAGGGTTAAACTCATGGTATACATTGTACTCATGGTTGCAGGCCGGATCCAGCTTCTGTTTGCAGGGTATTCAGGCATTGGAGCACGTGAGGCTGAATGAAGGGAATGAAGTTTGCCCTGACTGGCTGAGATAGCAGAAACCCAGTTAGTTGCTTTGAATGCTAGGGAGCTGGGGGAGAAAGTAGTCTCCTTGGAGACAGTTTTCACTGTTACAGCTCTGTTTATTCTGGGTTAGTATGGGATATATAAACGTTATTGAGGGGGAGGGGCTTGGGAGGGGGAACGTTCATTATTGGCTGGGGTTGATGTGCCTGGAATGCCTCATTTGCATGAAGAGGAGTTTCGCATGCTTTCTGGATTGTCCTTATAGGAAGAGAGGAAATTAAACCTACACGTTACATCGAGTTAACTGACCACCCCGATGGTGGTGGAGGTGGAAGTTTAGGGCTACACGTCCTTGGGCAGACAGGCCCAGAATAAGAAGTGAGTTATCCTCACTCCTGCTGGCCTCAGATGAGATGTTCTTGGTTTGGACAGATCTTTACCTCACCCTTGCTTATCCCCGTTTCCGACTGACCATACTTGCCTCGCAAATGGTCGAATTTGTTTTTTCCCATTCTCTTGACCATTTATAGTTTCTTTTTCCTCGTAGCCTATTTCTTGGATCTTATAAAATGCCACACCCTCTTCTTTTTCTTTACATATTAACATCCAAATACTTTACTTGACAGGCAATTTGGCTGGGGACATACAATATTTGGGAAATGGAGGAGTAGCAGGAATCCAATACAGGACTTAGTTATATAATGTGTTTAAAGCCAACATGAATTGTATGAGAACTTAACTGAAACAAACAAACAAACAAACAAAAACAAAAAGAGAAGAAGTGAAAATAGAAGAAAAGAAATGTAACACACGTAAGGAGGGAACAATGTGCATGACCACTGTGTCCTACTGCTGAATTAAGTTCTCTGCAGAAGAGAGTATTCTCTGGTGACATTTGACAGAAAGTCAATGCAAACCAGCTCAGGTTCAATGTGAGATTTATTGGTCTATGCATCCTGGAAGGACAAGGGTGAATCTGAGGTTGAGTGGAACCAGGAAATTGAATGTCTTCAGGATACTTTGTATGTCAGTCTCTCCTTGTATTCTTCCTCAATTGATTCTGTTCTGTTTTAGTGCGGCAGGCCTAACTGGGACTTAGGTTGTTGGCAATTTTGTATCCGTGTTAACAATGCCACCGCCTAGAAAGCAGTGCTTCCAAAACAGCTGCTGTCTATATCATCGGGAGAATAAGTCAGGCTGTATTTTCCTGGTTTGAGACTTTATTATTTTTATCACGTATGTGATGAACTATTTCAAATAAAAGTTGGGTTATGGAGAAAATGTTAGACACAAACAAATATCCCCTCCTGTACAAACCATGTATGTGTAGAAGTATCAATTTATGGCTATTTGTGGATTCTACTTGAGCTTCTCTGGAGATACCTTCTCTGTTGGATCTCATCTCACATCTTATATGTTCTGGCATATGAGTAGTGTATAGGATATTTATTTATTTGCTATTCTTAGTAAAATGTGACTTCCAAGAACACTATCATACCTTCCATGAACTTTTCCAAATTTTTTTGTTTGTCTATGGTATTTCAATGGACAAGGAAATAAAATTTCTCCCCACACTATTTGAATATTTAAGGCAAGATCTATGGTATACTGAATTTTCTATTTGTAGAAGTATGACATAAAGCTATATACTGTGTACATGACCTGATTCTAAGATCATTTCACCTGGGTTGTGAAAGGACCGAGTCCCACAGGATAAATATCTGTAAGTGTTCGAACATGTTCCTAAATTTGTTAGGAATGAAAATTATAGTGTATTCTAAATGCTGAATGTCTGAGCATTCCATATAACATTCTTTTTACAAAATTATTTAAGATCTGTTTATTTTAATTTTATCCACATGAGTATTTCGCCTATGTCTGTGCACCATGAACATGCAGCTCCCTTGGACTTCATGAGAGGGGGTCACCTGGAACTTCAGTTGCTGCTGTTACCTGCCATGTGGGTTCAGAAAACCAAACTTGTGTCTTCTGCAAGAAGAGTACGTGCCCTTAACTGCTGAGCAGTCTTACTCACACCACCTTGGAACAGTGCACACACCAAAACAAAATCGGAGTTTAGTTTTCACCGTTTTATTTGGATCTGTGAATTTTATATGATCATCCATATCATTTCCATGATATACATGTATGTATTATAAAATTTGACATTGGAAATAACAATGACTAAGAATACCTTCTCGGTTTTCTTATTTATTTTCTATGATCAAAACACTAAAAATATTATGCAGAACTTTTGAGACTAAAACTGTTTCACCCTCTGTATAACTGAATATTCACTGAATCTCATAGAACTCAATTATGAACTGGTATTTCTTAATTGTTGCTTGCTTGCCTAGTTACTAGAAGCCAAGTTACTTTTCTTTGCTAATTTATAAATCAGGAAATGACTCAAAGAAGACATTTCCCAAATACTATAGTTTACTGTAATTTTCTTATTTAGCAAATAAGTTACTCTCTAGGAAAAGCTACTGAGTAATTACAGTATATAATTTCCATCAAATATCTAGAACAGAATTTCAAATGAAATGGGTTTTTATAAATGGCATGACTTTAGAATTAGAAATTTACCTGGTGTCACTTTGAACAGATTCATCTCTCTAAATATATTACCAGACTTCTTGTGAGTTCTCTAGCTTTTGTAGTTTCCTATTGGTGCATAAGACAATAACCCTTCTCTGTGGTACTGTAGATAAACATACCTGTGCTCTCACAGTTCTGAGGCTAAGACTTCAACAGTAGCATCTCCTAAGCCTGAAATCAAGGTGATGTTAGGCAGGGTTGCCATTCACACTGCAGATGCTCTCAAAGCCCTGGTGACCCCTGAGTTACTCAGTTTCATCAAGGTTTAGACTGGAGGTCCCTGCTTCCTCTCCTGCTTCAGTATAGGATCCTGTTCCCTCCTAGAAGCCTATGGGTTCCTGGCCTTTTATCTTGGTATCAGCAGGAGAGAATCTGTCATGCATGAAATCCTATTCAGAATTTAAAAACTCTTTCAACCAGAAGCATCTTTGTCTCTTTTAAAGAACAATTTCCAGAGAGAATAATGTTTGTATCTTAAAGCAATTATTTGGGGCTTTAATTACATTTGCAAATGGCTTTCACAGCACCACCAGGAAGCATTTAGTGCCAGCTGTGACAGGTATGTGTAAAATTCATTGCTCACAATGTTGAGAGTTATTAGAAAACCCAGCCTAAAACACCAGAGGAGGGTTTCACTCCCAACTTGTACTGATCCCCTGTATTAAAAGTGAATCCATGCTGTTTCTCTCATCAAAATTTACTCTTATCTGGAAATAAATTTTAAAACAATGTGCTTATAATTTAAATGAAATACAAATATATACAGTGAATCTATGTGTTCATGATCAGGAGTGTTATGTCACTGTGTGACACAAGTAATCAAAGATTCAAAGACTGATTCTGTTGATAAGCCTGTGCCTAACATTGGGTGGTACAACTAACTCTCTCTAAATCTCTCTATTCTTTGATGTCTATTCTTTAAACTGTATTAAAACATTTTATTGTACCAGCTTTGAATGAAAGTGAATCAAATTAGGGCCTGCAAAATGTTTTTGAGTGTGGTTCATACTTGGTTCCAAAGCTTTCGTGCGGATTGTTGTCTCTATGCAGGCACAAGATAAGGTTAGAACCTGTGAATGGGCAGTGGAAAAAGAAGGCAGGCAGAGAGTTTTAGAGATGGGGCAGAGAGGGACAGAGAAGGGGAAAAACTGAGAAATAGGAAAAAGGGGAAAAACTTTATCCACGTTGCTTTGAATAGCCATAGGTAGCTATGAGGGATAAAATGATATAGAACAATTTGTCCAGTCTAGGTAGGCAGTTTACATCAATATCATTTGGCTCTGAGTTCATTATGTGGGCGTTTTGTGGGTTGAGAATTTACTGATATAAGTCTGACTGATAAATTGCAAGCCTCTAGGGCTTTGATTTTACTGGGTTAAGGGAACTGGTGACCGCTAACCCCAGGGAGCAAATGGCTGGGAATGTAAGCAGGTTCTGCAGCAAGGTAACTGTGAGTTATGGATGGGGTGAGCCACAGAGGTGGTCAGACAACCAGGGTCAGAGCATAGCTGGCAACAGCGTGGATTGACTTTAATATTACTGTCAACCTGAGTTCAATCCCAAGGACTCACAAGTATACACACAAGCACACACTACACAGAAACAGGCACATACACACAAGAGAAAGAGAAAAAACAAATATTTAATTAAAAAATAAAAAAGGAATGTGAATATAGAATTTTTTTAATCACGTTGGTCATATTTATAGGTAGTGATATATTAAATCATATAGGAAGTGTATTAGTCTTTATTTTCAATTTGTTTATATCAGAGTAGATCATGTCTCAACTCAGAAAAGTAAAGTCCTCAAAATTTTAAGAAAAATAGTGACATCTAATTTTTAGGTTGTGTGTACAATATGCTTTCTCAGCCAAATGGATTGGCATTTTTTCCAAACCTGACTTTAATTTTAACACTCTGTATGTATTATCTTCCTGTGGTGAAATAATAATTGTACACTACAAGAAAGAAAATTATCTTTCTCTTTTTTTTGTAATACATAATTGTATTGATGACTATATATATAATTATAATATATAACTTTATTGATATTTTGATTTATTTTAAGTATATTTCGTGGTAAAATATAATACATTTTGCATATATGCTACATATTTATTGATTTTACTGGCATTAAATCTTCTTATACTATTTCATTTTTGAAAATTTTAGCATACACGTCAGGACTTTAACCTCAACAACTGTCGTTTCAGTCTATCGATTTTAGTTTAATTGGTGTAGACACATGAGTGTTTGAGATATCCTCCACTGGCATCCTGCAATCATTTTCATTTTCCCCTCTCATCTCCCCCGTCTCTCCTTCAATTTCTTTAATTTTATTTAAACTTCTATTTCCCTTTAACCTGATTTGGTTGTTTATGTTAGTAATGAGCAGTTTCCTGAGAAAAGATTCACAGTAGATAAAATATTTGAGAATATTCAGGGAGAACTTTTTATGCTTTAATATTGAATTCGTGGATCTGCTTATAAGAATATATTGTAGAGATTGGTTCAGAGGAGACGCGGACTAATTTTTAGGTAAATTAGATTTCGGGAAAGTCTAATATTGACTGACACCGTTGCATGACTATTAGTGTCATTCTGAGGCAGCCCTGTAATAAAAAAGGACAAACGTGGTAAGAAAGAAAAGCAAAAGGTGCAGTGTGGAGGGAACAGGACCTTGACGACCATATAGTTACAGCCAAGACTGCTGGAAGACAGGCTGTAATTGTTAAGGGTATAAACTGATGGCAGGACTGCCCCATGGTGTGGTAAATGGAATGTCTTTATTGTAAATATGACAGAGAGAGAAGAGACAGAGGCATTTGGAGAGTCCCACGCAGAGGGAGAAAATAGTAGAGCGAGGAGCTAGAAAGGAGAGGAACCCGGGCAGGGAGAGCGGGGTTATGTGGAACATGCATGGTTACTAGCGCAGGACCGGGAGCCCACTAGCTGGGGATGTTTAGGGTGGGGGAGAAGGTGAGAGGAGCTCTGATCTACTGTGAAATGTATAACAGGTACTTGTGACACTTAGGGAGCCTAGTTTGGTAACTTCTGTCAAGGAAATGGAGTTTCTTTTGCACCTGATATTGAGGAGATTGGCACCATTTAAGAAGGAGCGTGATTTGCACTGGAGTAAAGGCGAGAGTACACTACCCTACCCAGCTAAGGGTCCCACTTTGAAAGAAAACATAACAAAATTTCTGCTATGGAAAAGCAAATACAATCAAATGTTTCGTTATTGTGATTCGAAGGATCCCGGGCCATCACACAGGTATAGCCAATTTGATTGTGTCGTTTACGCGATGCCGGCCTTATAATTCTGAAGTACACAAGAGTAAGAGGATTGCGGATTCTTCCTCCATGTTTTTGGAGAGCTGCTGAGGCCAGGCTATGAGAGGCAGGGCAGGGCCTGTGTGAAGGTCCTGAAAGGGCAAAAAGCCCTGAGAGACCATCATTTTAAGCTGTGGAAGTGAAACCTGGGTGGTACTGGAGCTCCCAAGATATTGGAGATATCAGAATTGTGGGGTAACTTCAAGAGAAAGCTGCATACAGGGAGTGGAACCAGTCTAAGAGCGGAATGCATGTTCACAATAGTAAAACTTAAAGAAAAACTGTCTAGGCCTAGGCCATTTCGCATGGCATTCCAGGATTTGATTCTTTCTTTTCTTTCTTTCCTTCCTTCTTTCTTTCTTTCTTTCTTTCTTTCTTTCTCTCTTTTTTGTTCAGAATGTCCTCTCTATATCAGCATTATTAACTTTCTGAATGATAATTTATATTCTGTGCCATTACAAGTTAATAATTTGCCTTTTAATTTTATACTTAATAGACTGCCTTAAGTCTTAGGAGAGTTTTCTGTATTTTTCAACAATATTCAGATTGCAAAAATCTACGGGGATTTTAAAAGTTGGAATTAATGGAATTTATGTAGTGTATGGGTTGATTGAACACGGACCCATAAGCTTATGGGTGAGTGAGATTATGTGAAGGAATTAGGACACGTGGCCTTTTTGGATTAGGTGGGGCCTAATTGGAGGAAGTGCGTCACTGAGGGTGTACCTTGAGGAAGCTCAAGCCAGACCCAGCAGTTCACTCGTTCTTCCTTCTGCCTGTCAATCTAAATTGAGAACTCTTGGCTCCATCTCCAGTGCCCTGCCTACCTCTGTGCGTCCCAGTTCCCTGCCCTGATGATAATGAACTAAACCTTTGATGCACAAGCCAGCTCCAATTAATGCCTCTCTTATAAGGATTGCTGTGGTCACGATGTCTCTTCACAACTGTAACAAGTGTAACTAAAACAAGGGACATGAGAGTACGGGTTGAGTGAGTAGAGCCATGGCGTGTACAGGGAGAATTCCGTGTCTCCGGATACAAATGTAGCAGAGGACTGCCTTGTGAGGCATCAATGGGGGAGGTCCTTGGTCCTATGAAGGCTTTAGGTCCCAGAAGAGGCGGATGCTGGAGCAGTGGGGCAGGAGTGGGTGGGTGGGGCACCCTCATAGAGGCAAAGCGGAGCGGGGAGAGGGCGGTTGGGATGGAGGCTTGTGGAGGGGTAACTGAGAAAGGGGATATCTTTGGTTATGTAAACTAATGAAATTATTAAGAAAAATCAATAAAAATAAAATGAAAAGAAAAAACGTCACTCAAGTTTTGCACATCGAAGCACTTGGTTGTCTGTTCGCGACACTGATTTTGGACGTTAAAGTAATGTGGCCTTGCTGCTCGAAAGAGCTCGGTTGAAACCTGTCCCTCGTCTCCGAGTTTATTATCTGCTCTGTGGTTGCCTTTTCAGACGTGGTCTGTCAGCATCTAGTTCCTGTAGACGTCCCTCTAACCTTTCTAGAACCTTACTGAATAGAGAGAGCCATTTCTTCTATGTTGTCACGGCAGTGTTCTATCATAGCAACAGAAAAGGAACTAACATAGCAATGTTTTCTGTGAAGCGTATTCACACAAAGTGATGGTTTAAAAACGTTAACGCTAAAGTGGTACAAAAGAAATGAAAAGCTACATGAAAAGTATTCTTCAAATGATGTTAAAATTTCATGACCAGAATTGCAGAAACACTATGAAACTTGTTCCTGTTAAGTACCCGTCATTATACAGTTCTTTTTTCCCCCCTCTCTCAAGGAAATTGATGACTGACAGCCTTGGCTCCATCTGGAACCATCTAACATCTGTGGCTGTAAACATCAAAGCACAGCTGTTGCAGTTCTGAGTAAGCACTCCAATTTATTTATTTTTGACTTTGAAAAAAAAATCTTCAGTTTTCATCAAACATCACATTTGTTAAGCTAAGTCCTCTTAGCGAGAGAAAAAACAAAGAAAGAAGAATCACTGTATCAAACAGTAAAAAATAATACCCTCTTCCTAAGACTGTTAGGTTGGGTACAATCTTACATTTAGATTTTTTTTTTTTTTTGTTTTTTTTGTTGTTGCTGGGGTTTTTTTTTTAAAAGAAAAGCAAGCGCTCTACCACTGATTTAAAAGTCACAAGGCTGATTCATATCTTCATAATGCATACCTCTTGAAAAAATTTTTAGAAAATAAAAGAATTTTTTTTTTCTTTTTTTTTTGTTTTTTTTTTCGGAGCTGGGGACCAACTCCAGGGCCTTGCGCCCTTCCCAGGTAAGCGATTACCACTGAGCTAAATCCCCAGCCCTAGAAAATAAAAAGAATATTAAGGAACAGATTTGTTAAAATTTCTTTTAGGCTCCGCCAAACGGTTACCTAGCAACAGCCAGGTACCTAATTAGCTCACTTATAAAAACAACAACAACAAAATAACTGGGTTTCTTCTCTCTCTCTCTCTCTCTCTCTCTCTCTCTCTCTCTCTCTCTCTCACTTGCTTGCTCTCTCTCTAGCTCTTGCTCTCCCTCTCTAGTTCTCTCTCTAGCTCTCTCTCACTTGCTCTCCATTTTCTCTCCACATGTTCCCTGCTAGCCTCTTCCCTTCATCCTCTCCCCTCTCTTTCATTTCTTATCTGTCCTCTTACTTTCTTTGATTCTACTCCCTTCCCCAAACCCCCTTTCCATGTCCAAAATAAACTTCATTTTGTACAGACAAGTCTTATTTGCTGATACCCCAGGGTCTTGGGGGTGAGGGTGTCTCAGCATGGGTCTGCTAAGGATCTCCTCCTGCTGAATCATGCTACCACAAAACATACCAAAATCCAAGCCATTCAAAGTCAAGATAAAAACATTTTGCTAGTGTTCCAAGTGTGTTGTTTCACATTGATTGTACTTAGACTTTCCATTCAAAAGGTACATCTTGGAGGATATTAAATTTTAATTGTAGCTTATTTAAAATAAAACGTTAAAATAAATTCACATAGTATAAAATCATTGACTCTAAGTCAAACCATTGATCATTTTACCAATTCTTCATCATAGTTTGTAATTTGTTTTAGTTAGGTTATTTTCCTTAAATTTACACCTTCCAATATAAAGCAAGAGTGATATGTAGAAAAAAATAAATTCTAAGGATGCTCACCACATTTGTCCATTCATTTGCTTTTTGGTATTTTGTGAAGTACAATGCATGAATTCTCTACCGGTTTCTGTCATTGTGAATTTGTGTGTCGGGATGTGTGCCCAGATATATAATTTGTGTGTGGAACTGAGAGGTTAATGTTGAAGCTGGCTATTGTTAGCCTCCTTGTTGTTTGATACAGAATCTCTCAATGAACCTGGATCTCACCTATTTGGCAATATTAACTAGCCAGCATTCTCTAAGAACTCTTCTTTCCATGTCTCCATGGCCAGGATTCTAGGCACACATTGCCATTCTTGAATTTACCTTCACCCTGTGATATTGTGCAACAATTTCCACTGAGATGAATCCATCCATGTGGAGGGAAGCTCGTTAAGACATAGGGTTTTCTAATCATGTGTGATGGTTTGAATATCCATGGTCTCCATATGTTCCTGTATGTCAATACTTAATCTCCAGTGGATAGAACTGTTTGAGACAGTTTGGAAGTTTATCTCCGGAGGTTTTTAAAAGCCCATGCCTTTCCCAATGAACTCTTTCTGCCTCCTGTTTATGGATCAAAATATCCCGTTTCAGCTGCCTCCAGCCCCATGCCTGCTTCCCATTAGGATAATCATGGATTCCAATCCTCCGCCAGCCTCTAATAAGCTATTTATTCTATAAGGTGTATTGGTTACAGTGCTTTATCACAACAAAAGACAAGTCAGTAAGAAGCAACAAGGAACCTGATATTTAGAGAGAGGCAAACCAGGAACTGAAGATGTTCTCTAGGCCTCTCCATCTCCAAACATATTTAAGTAGTAAGAAGTATAGAGAGACACCAAGGCACTTTGAAGATGCAGAGGCCAGCCAAGCCACCAAAGCACAGCTATGCTTTGTGAAAGAGGCTCACATCACTTGAGCTTCCTGGAAGAAATTCTCGAACTTAGTGAACTGCCTACAGGTTATTCAGCATACTTCACATTTCTTAGCTTGTCGTACAAGATTCCTGTTCTCAGTCCAAAAACCGTCTGTAGTATGGTTAAAGCAACTTTCTGAAGCTTGTCAAACATATCTTGTGTGCTTAAGAACACACTGGACTTTTCTGGTAGACCTCAGCTGTCATCAATGCCTGTATGCATTTCCTATACTTACCACACTAGATTTCTACTGTTGGGGCAGATGCTTATGAGAAAAGAAGCTCAACAGGAGGATGTCATGCCCTAACTCTGCAGACTCTCTTTTATAGACAGCACTATAACAACCCAGAGCTGTGCCCATTTAGAGCCACTGTTTAGCTTTTCTGATACAAATCCCAGATTCAAAAAAAAAAAAAATGAGTTTTTCTCCTAGCAACAATGATTCCAGAGAACAATTAAAAAATAATATGGGATTTAGCATTTTACACAACATGTTTATTAAACAATTTGTTATGCATCTTTGATTTGTGTCAGTAAAGAGGATTAATAACTTAAAAATTAAATTAAAGAGGGGACTGTGTGATTAACAACAATATTGTCTTTTTACAAGTGATTTATTCTGAAATGCACTGAAATAAAGATATGATTTGAAAGTAATGTTCTTTGTAATAATAACTTAACAAGCATGTCCTCCAGTTCTCTAAACCAAAGATCAGTGATGTGTGAAATTGAAACAGATGGCAGATATTGAAGAACAACCCATGATATACTTTGGAAGGAAGGGAAATATGTTTATTAAAGGTTTGCATTGCATCAAATAAATAGTAATGTCTTTTAAAGCCCCCAAATTCTTAAAACACACGCTTTTCTCAAACTTTCAAGTAATTAAATTCAGGAAAAGGTTAACTTATGGGCAGTTTGAGTTCACAAATTGGTCAAGGGATGCCTTCAACTGTAAGCTGTCTTTTTGTCCCATAATGAGTCCTGCACTATCTTAAAATGAATGCTGTTTAGTTGAATAGTATCACAAAAAAAAAAAAAAACGAAAAAGAAACAATTGAGAAGTAGCATAAAATTATCAGACCATGTCATCAGAAGTCACAGTGAAAATACATGGTTTATCGAATTGCTGGGGACATCTGTAGGTTGGAAAACAGTTCCTAAATTTCAAGCTACCAACCAGAATCTAATTTTAAAGGATCTCTAAGAAAACCTTGAAATTGGCTCTTACACATATCTCCCAGCTTGATAGCTTAAAAACATTTGCAAATCTAAAGTGCATTTTAGTTTTATCAGGTATTTGATGTATAAACTTGGTCAAATAATTTAACCATTTCCTGCAATTAGAAAGGATATGAATTATCAATTATAAGCACTTCAGAAATGTGCCTGCTTCATGGCAGATCTATATGCATAGACTCTATAAGGGGAGCTTTATCTCTGAAGTTTAAAACTCAGTTGCATGAGAACTTCAGTGAAGCCTCTTGGCAGTAGCATTTCCCATGACTACAGACACAACCACACAGGCGCCCACACAGACACATACACACATGCACAAACAAGCACACACCACAGTTAGCTTCTAGAGAAAAAGGCTAACATGCAAAACTTTGAACCAAAATGACATATGTATTAATAATACAGTATGCCTACATTAAAGAACTTAGCAAAACACAATCAGTATATATTGGTGAACAGGGGAAAAATAGTCATGGGAAAAGTACCTGAAAATAAATTTCTAGTATTTATAAATAAAATAAAAATTGAAAGGCTTAAGAAAATCTGGAGTGTAAAAAATGATTATATATATATATGTATATATATATATATATATATATATATAACTTTAAAGAAAAGAAAAGAAAATCAGACAAAGACAACTCTATCTGAGTAAATATAGGAATCATCAGAAACAAAGAATCCTGGCAGAACTAGAAAGGTAAAAGGAAAATTTACATGAAGACATTTCTGAACCTTGATGTCAGCAATAAAATTCTACCCATAAAATTAATTAGAAGTGTGGTAGAGTTTGTAACTGTCTAATAAAACACAAATTGATTTATTTTTGGATAAATTTCATTTTAATAAAATTTAGGATCAATAGTTCAAGCACATCAAGAACTTTGAAATTCTGGTAATTTTACTCTAAAGTTAGTAAATGACCCTGGCACCATCCTGTAGAGGTTGATGAGACTATCAGATAGGTCTCAAGACTTCATTATTGACAGAATAAACACTAGTCAGAATTTTAGTATGTATGTGCTGTTTTCGATATATGTAGCTTCTAACCAAGTTATTTCCTAGGCACTGAGAAATTCTTCACATTTGAGAAGTACCCAAAAATCATGTTTCTAAGGCCTTATAGGTTAAGGACAGAAGCAAACACTTTAGCTTACACCCAGTGTGCCTGTCTAACTTCTCCGAAGGAGTAAACAGTTATACAGATCTCACACCACAGTTATGCTGCATTTGAATACTAGTAAAAGAAACTATTCAGATTCAGAAGATGGACAAGCCTCAAAGAATACCACACCCTGGAGGACAAGGGTGATGAGAACCCATGGAAATAGAATTTCCAAATGATGTAGATAACTTTGCTAGTGTCTGAGAGCTCTCAAGCAATCACCTTTAGTATTTATCAGAGTTGGTTTAAGCCACAGTTAAACTTCTTACTCATAGCAGTTATAATAGGGAAAAAAATCACCTTTTGAAGAAATTTGTCTTTATAGAGTTTGATTTTTCTACAATGAATTGAAAAATTACACCTAACATGGAATTGCTCCATTGACTGGCTGGAATTGCTCAGTAGTAGACTGCTAGTTTAGCATACATAATGCCAAAGTTCATTCTCTATGTTGAAAGAAGGTTAAAATATCTAAAATCAATGATTGGTAGAAATCACATAGTAAAAATGTCCATCCTATCAAAAGCAATCTACAGCTTCAATGCAATCCCCATCAAAATTCCAACACAATTCTTCAAAGACATGGAAAGAGCAATTCTCAAATTCTTCTGGAAAAACACAAATCCCAAAATAGAGAAAACAATTCTTTACAATAAAAGAACTTCTGTGGGGGTCACCATTCCTGACCTCAAGCTATGCTACAGAACAATAATGATAAAAACTGCATGGTGTTGGTCCAGAGGCAGAAAGGTTGATCAATGGAATGGAGTTGAAGAACCAGAAGTGAAACCACACACTTACAGACACTTGATCTTTTGCAAAGAGGCCAAAAATATAACATGGAAAAGAGAAAGTATCTTAAATAAATGGTGCTGGTCTAACTGGCTGTCTGAATGTAGAAAAATGAAAATCGATCCATATGTGGGCAAGATCAACTTGCCCAAAGCTCAAATCCAAGTGGATCAAGGACCTCAACATAAAACCAGATACACTGAATCTAATAGAAGATAAAGTGGGAGTGAGCCTTGAATTCATTGACATAGGGTGAAATTTCCTAAATAGAACTTGAATGTTGAATGGCACATGCTCTAAGATCAAGAATTGATAAATGGGACCTCATGAAACTGGAAAGCTTCTCTAAGGCAAAGGACATAGTCAATAAGACAAATCAGTAACTTACATATTGGGGGAAAAATTCTAACCTAACCCCACATCCAAAAAAGGGATAATATCCAAAAAAAAGAATCAAAAAATCTAACAAACCAATAAAAAAAAATTCCCAAAAAAAAAAAAAAAAAGAAATCAAAAAAAATAGAACTAAACAGGAAAACCAGAGGAATAAAAAAGGGCGCCCTCCAGTGGTGAAAACACATGTGCCCCCTGGTGTCACCGTTAAAAAAAAAATTCATTCTCTGCCAATCCCTCAAGTAAAATATAGACCCTGCCCCACCAATCCCTGAGACATTATTAGCATACTGTTGTATATAACAGGAATTCAACAATGAAGGTGTCAGTAAAGGCTGTTGAGAAGAATCCAACCGTGTTGCGTCTTTCTTGCCAGCCGAGGTGGGCGTGGCAAAGGGCCAAGAAACACTTAAAAGAAATATTCAAAATCCTTAGTGATCAGGGAAATGTAAATCAAAATGGCCCTGAGATTCCACCTTACACCAATCAGAATGGCTAAAGTAAAAAAACTGAGCTGACAATACATGTTGGCAGGGATGTGAAAAAAGAGGAACATGCCTCTGTTGCTGGTGGGATTGCAAATTGGTGCAACTACTCTGGAAATCAATCTGGAGGTTCAAAAAATTGGAAATAGATCTACCTGAAGATCCAGCTATACTACCCTTGGGCATATACCCAAAAGATGCCCATGGGCACCTGTTCCATTAGGTTCATAGCAGCCCTATTTAAAGTAGCCAAAAGTTGGAAACAACCAGATGTCTCACAAGAGAAGAATGGATACAGAAAATGTGGTTCATTTACGTAATAGAACACTACTCAGCTATTAAGAATGAGGACATTGTGAGTTTTGCAGGCAAATGAATGGAACATGAAAATATCATCCTGAGTGAGGTAACTCAGACCCAAAAGGATAGGCATGGTATGTTCTCACTAATTAGTACATATTAGCCAAAAAAAGAACAGAATACCCAGGATAAAATCCACAGAACTCAAGAAGGTTAACAAGCTGAAGGGCCCAAGTAAGGACACCTCAATCCCACTTGCAAGGGAGAAGAAAGAAATCATGGGGAGGTGGTGGTAGAGGGATAGAGGGGTCTGTATGGGAGAAGAGACAGGGAGGGGAAAGGGGGAACATGATCATGCATTGAGGGAACAGGACTGAAGTCCTGAGGGCCAGCAGAAAGAATGGAAACAGGCAACCTCAGAAGGAAGGAGGTGGAGGAACACTCTAGAATATACCAGAGAGCTAAGGGGTGAGAGATGCTTAAGAGTCAAAGAGGGTGCATGTGGTAGGGGTGCATGCTGAAGGGGGTGCATGTGGTGGGGACATCCTTTTGGAGATGGAGGAGGAGCTATGGGATGAGGAACAGTAAGAGGCAGGCAGATTGGGGAGGGAGAGGAAAAGACTAAACTGTAAAAAAAAAGATTAAATAATAATAATAATAAATTAACATTTCTAATGAAACACATTTATTACTGGAATTATAAATTTATGATTAAAGAAAACTGAATAATCCAATTAGACTCTGTGATAAAGGTAAATGTGTATGGATCATTTTATTTTATGTAGATCAATATCTAATATTGAAAGTTGACATATCGTATCAGGCAAACCATATCCTCGACCAAAGATCTTTCCTTTGTTAAAGAAACCTCGTCTCTTCAATGCAAAGTGGAAAGTAACTGCCTTTTGATTGCAAATCACAGAAACAATTATTCTCTATCTACAAAATAAATATTTAAAACATACTAAACATATAAACTCAAAACATATTCTACAGTACTTGCCAATTTTAGCATTTTAAACAATGCTTATTCCAAAACCATCATTTCAAAACCGAGGTCTATCTTGTTCCCTTTAGTAAGGTTTCAAGTAGAAATTCTTTCCAAATGAGCCATTTCAACATTCACCTCTATTTAAGGTATTTCTACTTCAATATATTCTGTCCTGATTTTCATTAAGAACCTCATTTTACATTTTTAACTGGTATGATCCCTTTTACTTAAAGTTGAACACGAATTGCTCAAAATGACAGTCATCATTATTATCGTATAAAATATTCCCTCATCCAGGGAAGCCATCCGAAGATGATCTATGTGATCTGTGTCTACAAAGATTTGAAAGGACACAGCAAAGTGGAAACGAGTCAAACGACATTCAAGAAGAAACCAAACTTGTAATAGAGCTGGTATTATAAATAGTATTGGGTATTTAAGAGCAATTAAACATTGGTTACTTTGACATGGTGATTCCTCGACCTAATGAAAAACTGTAATACTTAATGTTCTTATCAGAATATCTGAGGAGTTTAAAAACTAAAAAAGCTGTAAACGTTTCTAATTGTAATCTTAAATTTTCTGGGAGAAAAAAGGACCTCACTATTCTTTCTGTCATGTTTCTTTTTTTCTGTGCTTATGTCTTCTTTTTTTTTTTTTTTCTTCATATTATTCGTTCTCAAGATTGGTTCATGGGGACACACTATGAACAAATAGCACTGTAACAACAAAACATTTCACACACTCTGTCTCTACATTACCCTCTTTTTCAATAACCAGTTTAGAGGACTGGGCATATGTAAGCAAACAAGTCAACGACGACAACAAAGAAAAACATATACTATTTTTATTTCTTTTTCTAGTTCTTATCTCCTCTCCTAGGCTTTGGTTATCTCATAACTTCATCTCACATAACTGTTGACTATAAATGAAGGTAACAAAAAATGTCTATTCTTTTTACTATTAGGAATTTACATGCAGTAAACCAGAAGTAGAGTTGAAGTTTGGCTTGTGTTGAAATATGCGAAACCATAATGTTCTTCGTTCTCTAATATCCTCTTACGCATTCTAAGTCACTCACTCACTCAAACAAACAAAAAACCCTGTCCAGGTTTACTTTGATGTTAATTATACTTTTATATTTAAAGTAGTGAACAGTACACAAACCATTTTTGTATCAGTATATGTGTGTGTGTCCCACAATTAGGTAACATTGAAAATAGGTTGAGGAATATTCACATGGGTTTATGCTTCACGTCAGATAACCAATTAGGAGGGTCATCTCTGGGGGGAACTGTATCACCTGCTTTCAGCATTCCATATTTTCCTGTGGTTATTTTGTTTAGGTTTTGTTTTAAGCAATCATGGGGGAGATTATCTGTTATTTTTAAGAAAGGCAATCTCACAGCAGTTTTCCTGTTTCTCTGAGTCTTACAGCCATTTGCTCTCTCTTTCCAGATGTTCCGGGAACAAGAGGTGCAGCAGTTGTCATGTAGCTAGGGACTCTACATCCCATAATCATTTGCCAAAATCAGAATTTTGACCGAACATGGTTTTCTGCAATTGTCCACTTCTTTTGCAATTTTTTTAATGAGTGTTGAGACTTACACCTATCCTTGAACACAGAGATATTTTGGATGCAATTATAAATTGTGGCACTTTAGTGAATTGGCCATGATGTGTTCTCCTCTTAGAGTCATGAGCTTCCCAGCCCCAGGTAGTTGCCTCCTTCCATTACCAGCATTATTTCTCTCTTGTTGAGCAGGTCATAAGTTCGACTACAGACCTTTGGTTACTCCCAAGATAGAAACGTCCCTATTGTACCCTTAGAGATATCATGCCATGCCATTCATCACTGTGAGTCACAGGCATTGCAGCTAAGTAAGAATAAGTTGAGTTCCATTCTCGTAAGAATGCATACCTGTAGGAGAAACAGCACAACAGACTCTGCATAAACGCTGGAGGCCCCCAAAAGGGTGTCTACTGCAGGATGACCTAATTGAGTACCGCATGAGAGACCAGGGATTGCTGACCGCAGACAATGCCAGCCAATAGGGAACAGCAGTTTAGAAGAAATGGTTTCTTGGGATCAATTGGGTTCAGGTGGAACTACTAAAGGAGCTTCCAGCAGCACAGAGAACCTTGCTGTAATGCTCCTCACCTGGGCCTGAAGTCTGTGCCGCTGATTCTGTGCCGCCTCAGCTCCAACCCCCATGGGCATGTATATTGGGCAGTGGATGGTCCAGGGCACTGGTAGCACATAGCAGCTTCCCGTGCTACAAAATCTAGTCTTAAAACAAGTGTTTAAGCTTAGAACCAGCTTTCATCCTCTAGGTTTGATATCCCATGTGAGTGATGTCCATAGAACTGGACAAAGTAGAAGATCCAGAAAATAACTACATGAACTACGGCCCTCAGATATTAGATAGTGATGGTAATAACATACTCCCGAGAAATGACAGAATATGAAAATAGTACTTAGAAAACTGGGTGTCTAAGTATTGAAGAATATAATTAGATCTGCAACTTTGTATTAAAACTAACTTCGCATGGATCAACAAATGAAATACAGAACCTAAAATTGCTGTAGGTAGGACTTTACACGTTAGGGTTGTAGAAAAGGACTTTCTTAATAATATATCATTTGACATGAATTAGGGCCTAAAATTGCATCATGGTATCTGGTAAAACCTACTGGATTCTACACAGCTAAGGAAAAAAAGATATTGAATAAAGAGAAGTCACAGAAAAGGGGAAAGAATTATTTTTCAACTTTACTTCTGACAAATGAACAAAAATATATGGATAACTCAAAAGCAACACATTGAAAAACAATCTGCCTGTTCAAAACTCTGCTTGGCATCGATATGGAGAGTTCTCCAAAGAAGAAATAAAAATGACTCAGAAATCTCTCTCTCTTTTTTCTTTTTTAAATAGGATATTTTATTTATTTACATTTTAAATGTTATCAGCTTTCTCCAGAAACTCCCTATCTTATTCACCATCCTCCTGCATCTATGAGGGTGCTCCCTCACCCACCTATTCACTTCCTCCCTCCTTGACACCCTGGCATTCCCCTACACTGGGGCACAAAGCCTTCACAGGTCCAAAGGCCTCTCCTCCTATTGATGCCTGACAATGCCATCCTTTGCTACATATGTGGCTGACACCAAAGCTCGCTCAGTGCACGTGTTCCCTTTGGTTGGTGGTTTAGACCCTGGAAGCTCTGGTGAGTTGATGTTGCTGTTCTACCTATGGAGTTGCAAACCCATTCAGTTCCTTTAGTCCTTTTTCTAACTTCTCCATTGTGGTCCCTGTTCTCAGTCCAATGGTTGGCTGGGAACATCTGCCTCTGTATTTGTCAGGCTCTGGCAGAACCTCTCAGGAGACACATATATAAGACTCCTGTCAGCAGGCACATCTTGGCATCTGCAATGTTGTCTGGGTTTGGTGACTCTATATGTCATGGATCTCCAGCAGTGTAGGTGGATTTCTATAAGCTGGTGAGGGCTGGGAAAGTTAGGTCAAGGCCATGATTGGACAGTAAAAAAATTAGGCAGAAGAGAAAGGAAAGAGGAGAATCAAGAACACTGAGAAGGAAGACCCAAATCTGAATAGTCTTCAATTGCCAAGGTAGTTATGTATATTTTTAAGGGATCGATTTCTGTAGGCAAATTTATCTTATCTAGGTGGACAGTTTATATCCTTATCAACTGGTTGTGAGTTTATGGTATGGATGCATTGTGGATTGAGAATTTAACATACAAATCTGATTATTGGGTTGCAGTCTGTTGAGTCTTGATTTTACTTGTTAGCTGGAACAAAATAGCATGTGGCCCCATGGGTGCCAGCACTAGCATAGTTTAAAAGGTTTAGCTTTTTATGCATAGACACACACACACACACACACACACACACACACACACACACACACACATATATATATATATATATATATATATATATATATATATATATATATATACCACAACAGGTGGCAAACCAATGTGTTAGGCAAGAATCCACTAAAAATTAAAGATGTTTCAGCCCGAGAACATTTTATTTTCTAAGTAAGAGGTGGCCAGCTCCATGTTGAGTCATTTGGTGTCACAAGCACAGGAACCATCATAAACAAAGGAAAGCAGAGGCAGTCTTCTTGCTGGCCCTAGGTCCCCTGCTGTGCTACCCAGAACACAGAGAAATAGAGATTAGAAAATGCTGGCTTCTTTAGCAAAGGTTGTTTAGAAGATTATTTAATTTAGGTTTGGTTCATTTTTTTAAAGATGGTATAAAGATATAATGTTTTATTGAGTCTTTCAGGATACCCATATTCTCTTAATATGGGATTCAAGGGAATTTTGAGTTAAAATCCTGGTTAGACAAGCTGCCTGCTAGTCACTGACTCCATGTAGAGAATGGTGATATTTGCCAATTATAAAAATTAATATAAAATAGAAGTCTGTATATCAGGCAAAGTGAATACAGACATATATTATAGAAATTATTAATAAATAGTCTGACATCTTCTAGTTTCCCCCTGACCCCGTGATACAGCTCTCTGAACACACATCCCATGGGGGGAGAGCTGGATTCTTAGAAATGAGAACAATCATGAGAGCACAGGTAAGGCTACCACTTCTGCTCACATTCCTGGCCCAAGAGGAACCCCCAAGGAGCGCTTTGGACAAAGGAACCAAGGAACAGTTTGGGAAAAGATTTTTCCAGTTTCTGCCTACACCCAGAGCTGACCCTGTGCCACACTACTCAGTACACCGATCCCACTGAGAGAAAGACAGTCTCTAGGAGTGCTGACACACAGGCTTACAGATGGGTGAAGCCACCGTCAGAGAAAGCAAGACCAGCTAACACCAGAGATAAGCAGATGGCGAGAGGCAAGGGCAAGAACATAAGCAACAGAAACCAAGGCCATTTGGCATCAGCAGAACCCAGTCCCCCCACCAGAGCAAGCACTGGCTACCCCAACACATCAGAAAAACAAGATTTTATTTAAATTCACAACTCAGGATGATGTTAGAGGTCTTTAAGAAGGACACAAAAAACTCCCTTAAAGAAATACAGGACAACAGAGATAAACAGGTAGAAGTCCTTAAAGAAGAAACAAAAATTTCTTAAAGACTTACAGAAAAACACAACCAAAAAGGTGAAGGAATTGAACAAAACCATCCAGCATCTAAGAATGAAAATAGAAACAATAAAGAAATCACCAAGAGAGACAACCCTGGAGATAGAAAACCTAAGAAAGAGATCAGGAGTCATAGATACAAGCATCACAAGCAGAAAACAGGACATAAAAGAAGAAATCTCAGCCTTCCTTTACTCAAAGGATTAGGGAAATGACACCCTTTACAATAGTCACAAACAATTTTAAATACCTTGGTGTGACTCTAGCCAAGCAAGTGAAAGATCTATATGACAAGAACTTCAAGTCTTTGAAGAAAGAAATCGAAGAAGATCTCAGAAGATGGAAAGATCTCCCATGCTCATGGATTGGCAGGATTAATATAGTAAAAATGGCCATTTTGCCAAAAGCAATCTACAGATTCAATGCAATCCCCATCAAAATTCCAATCCAATTCTTCACAGAGTTAGAAAGAGTAATATGCAAATACATTTGGAATAACAAAAAATAAAAAATAAAACCTAGGTTAGTGAAAACTATACTCAACAATAAAAGAACTTCTGGGGGAATCACCATCCGTGATCTCAAGCTGTATTACAGAGCAACAGTGATAAAAACTGTATGGTATTGGTACAGAGACAGTCATGTAGATCAATGGAATAAAATTGAAGACCCAGAAATGAACCCACACACCTATGGTCACTTGATCTTTGAAAATGGAGCTAAAATGATCCAGTGTAAAAAAGATGGCATTTTCAACAAATGGTGCTACTTCAACTGGTGGTCATCATGAAAAATGAAAATCAATCTATTCTTATAGCCTTGTACAAAGCTCATGGCCAAGTGAATCAAGGATCTCCACATAAAACCAGATATACTCAAACTAATAGAAGAAAAATTGGGGAAGAGCCTCAAACACACGGATAGAGGCAAATGCTCACAAGCCAACCATTGGACTGAAGATGGGGTCCGGAATGGAGGAGTTAGAGAAAGGTTGAAGGAGCTGAATGGAATTGCAACCCAATAAGAACAACAATACCAACCAACCAGAGCTCCCAGTGTATGTAGCATAGGATGGCCTTGTTCTGTTCCAATGGGAGGAGAACCTTTGACCCTGTCAAGGCTGGACCTCCCACTGTGGGGGAATGTCAGGGCAGGGAGACAGGAAGGGGTGGATGTGGAGGAAGAGGAACAGGGGATGGGATAGGGAACTTAGGAACTAGAAACCCCGGGAGAGGGAATAACATTTCAAATGTAAATAAATGTAAAAATATTCAATAAACTCATTCCTATCCAAAAAAAAAAAAAAAAAAAAGAAGTCTGATGCTTCAGGTAGAGAGTTTAACAGATAGATGTATTTTGGGCTAAAGTCCTGGTTTGACAATTTGCATATTTCTTATTGATAGTGATATTAATAAAATTGTGATTAAATCATTTTATGAATTACCTCGGTATTGCCATATGGCTCATAGGTGCTGGCTTGCTAGGGTTTGTGGTTACTTTAAAAATTCCCACAGCAGGAGGCTCATATTCTCTTAATGTGGGCTCCATGAGAATTTTGAGTTGATTTACCGACATGACAGATTTAAAAGGCCGAACAGGCTGGTACTAGTTTGTTTAGTTTACTTCAGTTTCTTAAATTATTTTAAATTTCATAATGGGTGTGATTTTGAGTCTTGTTTCTCTGGGAGAGAGTGCAAGATACAAGCTTTTCTGGTTACAGACTAAAGAACACTTTATTTTGGGAGAAAGTTTTCGTCTTTGTTTTTTTAAATGTGTGACTAGGCTTTGGGCACCTTCGGAGTTATATTGAGTAGATTTGAGAGAGGTGGACCTCCCGAAAAACTAGATTCAAGAAAATCAACAAAAAAATCTTGACGATACTAAAATATTGTTTTGAGATTTATATATTGCGGAATGTACGGCTTGGTGAGGCTCATCATCAGAATGCTGAACCACCCTGCTATACTCCTGAGCAGGGATTTTCAGCCTGAATCCAGTGAAGACAGACAGCAGAGACTCCAATAATCATTGGTAAGACCTTCTTAAGGCCTAACCAAATCCTTCATTTTCTCTACCTCCCTCCCCCAAAATATCTCAATGCCCATATACAGTTTGAAGAAAGTATTGAAGAGGCATTGTCCCAATTCCCTAAACTTTGGGTGGCTGAAAGTGGTTATTCTAAATTTGTCTTTCTAGGGAATGTAGAAATGGTCATAATTTAATAGGGAGTTATTAGCTCAAATTGATTGTACAGCTATATTCTCATTTCATAGAAATCCTTATATTTGTTACTAAGCTAAAATTATAATCTGTTACATTTGGTACAGGATTTATTTGATACAAGGTTAGATTTTTGATACGAATTTCTTATCAATTTAAAATTAAAAT
This sequence comes from Rattus rattus, assembly GCF_011064425.1. NCBI lineage: Eukaryota > Metazoa > Chordata > Mammalia > Rodentia > Muridae > Rattus > Rattus rattus. Next base: position 89,068,927 of record NC_046156.1, read on the forward strand.
TGTTACTCTTATACATAGGCATTGTGCCTATACAACACATTTAAGTATACAAGGCTTATACCCAGTTCTTTACTACTATTAAAAAAAGTAATCTGAGATCATTAAACATGTGAATTAAGGGCAAGATAGCAATTTTATGGCTCTAAGTTTATTGTTTGAGTGCTTTCAAGATAATTTATTAACATAATTATCAGACAATAGTCCAGATTACTTACATATTTCAAAAGCATCAGATATCCACATAATGTGACAATTACCGTTATTTATCATTTTTTGAGACATGTCTGTTCCTAACAGCTTCCCTTTGGTGGATTAAAGGAAGAAACTGAACATCTTCACCACTAGGTGAGAGAGTCACTAGGCAAGAATTGCCTCAATTCATCTACAGGTAAAATTATGTCCAGTAACAGAACAAACTTTGCAGAATAGTCGACTCATAATCTTTGCCGAGCCAGAATGATAAACCCTTCATAATTCTGTGTTTCAAAAATCTGTCAGATGATCCCAGGCCAAAAGGCTGAACACTTGTTCTCACGTGTTGCTAACAGGGAACTGTGCAAGTAGACAATTGTATCTTCAAACTGTCTCAGTTCAGCAAGCCATAGTAGGTTTTCTACATTTTCAGATAATATTGGTGTTTCTCAGATTTCTGATGGGGTTGAAACTATTTATAGTCTCATAGCCTACCCAGACTATTTAACTTTGAGAAGACATATTTAATTGGATAGTAATCATATAGTACACAAACCATCCAGGACATAACATAGATTTTAACCCTTTCTTAAGCTGAAATAGAAAACTAAATGCTCTGTCTAGCTGATAAAATATTGGACTGGGCATTAGATGTATTTTATGCTTTATAAATTACAAAATGATAATAGTTGTGCTCAGCTTACATTTGAGAGAAATGTTTTTTTTTCCTTTTTATTAGACAGAAATGGTGAAGCATACGTTGATGTCTATATGCAGGTGAGGGCTGGCACAAGTAAGGTCAAGGCCATGATTGGTCAGTAAAAAATGAGGTGGGAGCAAAGTTTTTGTAAGGAAGAAGAGAAAGGGAAGGAAGAGGAGAATCAAGATGTAGACGGCGAAGGATGACCCAGATCTGAGTGGTCTTCCAAAGTAGTTATGTATATTTCTTAAGGGATGTATTTCTGTAGGCAAATTTATCTTATCTAGGTGGGCGGTTTATATCCTTACCAATTTATTGTGAGTATATTGTGTAGATGTATTGTGGATTGAGAATTTAACATATACATCTGATTGTTGGGTTGCAGTTTGTTTAGTCTTAATTTTTCCAGGTAGCTAGAACCAAGTGCCATGGGTGTCAGCACTAGAGAGAGTGCAAGATACACCTCAGTGCCATGTGGCTCTATGGGTGCGGGCCCTAGTGCTGGATAAAAGGCTACCAGTTTTTATAAATTACAGAAACAGGTCAGTCTCTGGATGCCTTTTTTTCCAGCGTCTGCTCCACACTTTGTCTCTGTATTTCCTTCTGCGAGTATTTTGTTCCCCCGTCTAAGAAGAAGTGAAGCATCCACACTTTGGTCTTCCTTCTTGAGCTTCTGTAAGTTGCATCTTGGGTATTCTGAGCTTTTGGACTAATATCCACTTATCAGTGGGTACATACCATGTGTGTTCTTTTGTGACTGGGTTACCTCACTCAGGATATTTTCTAGTTCCATCCATTTGCCTATGAATTTCATGAAGTCATTGTTTTTAATAGCTAAGCAGTTCTCCATTGTGTAAATGTACATCATTTTCTGTATCCATTCCTCTGTTGAAGGACATCTGGATTCTTTCCAGCTTCTGGCTATTATAAATAAGGCTGCTATGAACATAGTGGAGCATGTGTCCCTTTTAAATGTTGGAACATCTTTTGGTTATATGCCCAGGAGTGGTATAGCTGGGTCCTCAAGTAGCAATGTGTTCAATTATCTGAGGAACTGCTAGACTGATTTCCAGAGTTGTTGTACCAATTTGCAATCCCACCAACAATGGAGCAGAGTTTCTCTTTCTCCACATCCTTGACAGCGTCTGCTGTCACCTGAGTCTTTGATCTTAGCCATTCTGATTGGTGTAAGATTTGGAATCTCAGGGTTGATTTGATTTGCATTTCCCTGATAACTAAGAATGTTGAACATTTCTTTAGATATTTCTAGGCCATTTGATGTTCCTCAGTTGAGAATTCTTTGTTTAACTCTATACTCAATTTTTAATAGGGTTATTTGTCTCCCTGCGGTGTAACTTCTTGAGTTCTTTGTATATATTGGTTATTAGCCATCGATGAGATGTGGAATTGGTAAAGATCTTTACCCAGTCTTTTGGTTGCTATTTTGTTCTATTGACAGTGTCCTTTGCATTGAAGCTTTGAAGTTTTATGAAGTCCCATTTGTCTATTGTTGATCTTATAACATATTCATTGGTATTCTGTTCAGGAAATTTTCTTCTGTGCCCATGTATTTGAGGGTCTTCCTTATTCCTCTTCTATTTGTTTCAGTGCATCTGTTATTATATGGTATCCTTAATCCACTTGGACTTGAGCTTCATACAAGGCAATAAGAATGGATCTATTTGAATTCTCCTTCATTCTGACTGCCAGTTGAACCATCACCATTTGTTGAAGATGCTGTCTTTTTTCCCACTTTTCTGTCTTCTCTAGCAGTTAGGAGAATGTAAATCCAAACAACTTTGAGAATTCATGGTACCCCTGACAGAATGAGGAAGAGAAACAGAACAACTGACAACAAATGCATTTTGGGTATGAGAAAGGTAATCCTTGTTTACTATATGGCTGGGATTGCAAACCAGTGAAGCCACAATGGGACTCCATGTGGAGAATTCTCAAGTTATTGAAAGCATATCTCCTGTATGACCAGGTAAAGCACTCTTTAGCATGTGCCTAAAGGACTCAACATCCTACGCCAGGGAAGTTCAACCATGACCATGCTCACTGGTGCATTAGTCACAACAATTAAGAAATGGAAGCCGGTCCCCAGCCGAAAAAAAAAAAAAAAGAAATGGAAGCAACCTAAATATCCTTCATCTGATAATAGATAATGAAAATGTGGTATATGTACACTAAAGGACAGAATAATGTCAGAAATCAAAAGGAAATCATGAAATTTGAAGGTTAGTTGCTGAAGCTAGAACATACTACTTGAGTGTGCTTACCCAGACCCAGCAAGAAAAATGCCTATATTTCCTTTCAAATCTTCTGAATATATAACCAAGATTAACAACAGAAACCAGAGAAGTGTATGGATATTATGTGCGGTTAAATAAAACCAGGTGATAAATGGATAAAAGTTATTTGGATGAATGAAGGTGTGAAACCAGTGAGTTTTAATTAGGATGGAGGGAGAGAAGCCTATGTCGAAATAGGGAGAAGGTTGAGGCTGAAATGACACTCAGGAAATTTGGAAAAACATAAAATCTATTATTATTTATTTGCCTGAAAACCTATGTAGTATGTATAAGCCTATCTGTGTACATATGCACATATATTCCAAATTACTCCAAAAATTGCAATTTTTCTTTTTGGTCAAACAGTACTAATCATAAATATTATGACAGAGCTGATAAAGTATGATATAAAGTCACTGTAAAATTAAAAAGAAATGATAGCTCATTTATGTAAAGGAATTTCAATATAGGATATTGAAACAATTTCTACTTGGTAATATTGGTAATACAGAAGTCAGGGTGCCAAGGGACACAACTGCAGCACATAGGATAGTTACATCGAGATATACAGAAAGGCCAGCAGAGGAGAGGGGGGAATTTAAACTACTCTTGGTTTTAGAAAGAATGCCTGGGTGAGTGGATGTTAACTTTTGCTATCATTTACACACTTATTTTGCAGGAATTTTAAATTTTTCTTTCAAAAACCAATAGCCTGAATGCTGTGTTGCCCCTTTAGATCAAATGGAACAGATTGTACACAGGTGTTTCTACGGAACTATGCAGAATGAGGAACAAGTTATGATTGATCAAACTTCCAGGTCTCAGTAATAGTCGAATGAAGGAACTATTGGTGCTTACTCATAGACTATTTTTATTATTTAAAATTCTGAGACTCAACTGTTTTACTATTTTAGAAAACATGTAGTATGTTATGTTCAATGGGTAATGTATATTTACTTTTGTGTAAAGAATAGCTTTACCAACTACATTCTGAAAATTACTTTCATGAGGAAATTATATCTCCAGTTTACTTTTATTCTGAAGAACAATCGAACACTTAACGTGTTTCATGGGTATTATGAATAATCGGAATTTACCAAACGATAACGACTTCCATATTATTCCATGTCCAAAACTTAGGAAACAATGAGTTGACCCAATTTAGTCTTTTTGTCATGTGTGCCCAATGCCTGCCAGTGTTTTGAATTAGCAAATTTTAATAAGGCCAAACGTGACGCTGTATCACAGCACCCAGCTAACAGATAGGGCATTTTAAACATAGCCTAGCTTAAGATCACTTAGCCCAGCATCCAATATTCCACAAGGGCTGTGCCAGGGAACTTTCTCATCCAGGACGATTTTACCAGATGGTGTTCATCCAGCCATATGTTGCAAAGCTGAGATGAGCTTAATGATACCCTGCCTTTCACTCAGTAGTGAAAATGACCGCAAATTAATAAATCCTAAGAAGAAACGAGAGAAACCTGGTAAGAGGAGAATGTTACACGTGCAAATGATTGATATAATAACCTTTGTCCATGCTGCGCGTCTTCCTATGAGAGAACTACATCTTAAAGTACAAACTGGGCCATATAGACTCTATTCTATGCTTTGGTGGATGGTATATTATGTGAATTTTTTATAGTAGTCTAGGCCTCAAATTCTCAGTGTGTAAAATAAAAGTATATACACATATTTACTTTGAAATGTTATAATGGTTTGAATTTAAAATATTCCTGAGCTTTCTTTAGAAACTCCCTAGCCTCTAAAATAACTGCTTTTCCCCCTAAAGGTATGTTTTGCCTTTTTCTTTTATATTTCTCTTCTTTTCTTCTTTCTTTTCTTCTTTCTTTCCTTCCTTTCTTCTTTTCTCTTTCTTCACATCTAATCGAACACATTGGGGTTTTTTTTCCCCTTATAATTGGCTGTTCAACTGCAGCTATGGTTTCAGTTTTCATAACATATGGTTATGTTCAGAGATATGTACATAAATTTTTAATACAGTAAAATATTTTAAGACATTTAATCATTTGTACATGAGTGGAAAACGGGAGAGAGTATAGCTTGTTATCTCAATGTTCTGAATGTGCCGGTTGTGTTTAGATTTGGAGTTCAGACCATTCAGAGAGTGAAGTAACGATTATGCTCTACTGTGCTTTTTACCCACATATCCTAGAAGCAGCAGTAATTCACACACCCTCTTTTTACCTAGTGTCAGAGAATTTTGCATTTGTCTATTTGAGCAACGCTATACCCATATGTTGTGTAACTACCTCCTCTGAAACATTCCATCTGGCCAGGAAGTATATTAAACAGAAAGGTAAACAACTCAAGTCAGCTTCAGGAAGTCCCTGAAACTGAGGAGATTGGTTAGGCACCTGCACAAAAGAATAAGCAGTAAAAGCTGAGCATTCCCCCCAGGAGAAGGCTGAACTGCAAAGAAGCCTAAGGCAAGACAAGCTGCAGAGATATTGAGACCAGAGCAGCTACCTGGAAATGACGTCAGCTGAGCTATCTGGAATAGGTAGAGCATAACTGGGTCACTTATAAAGTGCATAAACTGACAGGGACTCTTTCTGATATGGTTGGGAAGGATTCTCTTACCATAGGTGTGAGAAAGAACAGCCAGAGGCATTTGGAGAAGTTGAAAGCAGGGAGGAAAATAAACAAAACGAAACAAAACCGGACATGTTGAGCAGACTGGACAGGGCTGGGACTATATGAGAGAGAGGAGAGTCGAAGGGAGTAAACGATAACGAAATAGCAGGGTTGTAGGAAAAAAGAGTAACTAGAGAAAGGAAATCCTTGAGCTGGAGGACTCTTAGGGGAAGGGAGGAGGCAAGAATGACTCGTATGGACTTTCCAATGTGTAGCAGGTACTTGGGGTTCAACTATGTACATGGATATGCTAACAGGCTCTTCCTGATAGAGGTAAGGGAAATGAATCCTTCTGGTAGATGGGAACCAGCTTCACAAGTTCCTACAGAGCTCTGGCTTTCCTCTAACTGTCAGACATCGTCCTAAGGTCCAGGTGAAGTCACTTTGGATATTAGGACTGCCTTTTGGAGTTTGGGGAGCTGTAGCTTCCTTGGGATTTGACAGGACAAAACCCTCCAACCTGTCCTGGTGCCTCCTGGCTATGCTTTGTTCTGCAGTTTCCTAGCTTTGTGAGCTGTCATGTATCCTGGTATGGGCTTTGCAGTGCAGCTGTCTGGGAATCAGTTAAGCTCCTGTGTGTTACCCCTCACCCATATTCCTGTAAGAAACACCAGTGAAACTCATTGATTCACCAATTTGCACCTTAACAAATTGTGTATTTGTGTATTTGTTCTGATGTGGGATCTCTAAGGTGAGTAGACTTGTGTGTTGCATTTCCCTGGGAAAAGTTTTCTCATAAAACATTACTCCTCACTTTCTCAGTGAGAGTATTTTTTAACTGCTCTATTAGGAATTTTATATATATATACATATATATACACACATATATATATACATATATATATATTTCACGAGAGATTGTTATTTTGATAACTGTTATCAATTTATATAGGCTGTATGTTATCCTATAAGGCTGTATTTCCAGAAATCTACTCTATTTAAATGCTTTACTCTTTTATCTTTTGCTTAGAGATAAGTCTACAGTGAGCAAGTGAAATAGAAACAGTGAAAACATTCCTTTTAATAATCTGAAAGTGCTCCTTTAAATCTTGATGATCCAGTCTCAACAGCAAGAATAAATTTCAGGAATGAAACATTATCATCAAAACTGTACCTCTGACTTTACACAGGTGCAAAAATCAATTCTCTAAACTAATATTTCATTCCTGCTCTTTTTTCAATAACATCATGTGTTTCTTCCCTGCTTACCAAATGGATTGGGAACAATGCAGTCCAGTACTCCAGTATGATGCACTGTATCCTCAATCTGCCAACTCAGGATCCTACAGAGTAGTTCTAATTGTGGTAAAGTCTTCATTATCTTCAAAATTATGCTGTCTACTTCTTCATTTAAAATTGTCTCCTCTGAAAACTGTACATAAAAATCCTCAAGAATCTGCAATCTACTTCTTGAAAGCATGGGCGCTATCTTAATCATATAATGAGATTTTCTTTTAAGGAAACCTTTGATTGCTCTCATCTTGCTCTTATAAAAGTGTTAATTTATAGTCTGTTTACTTGTATGCACTTTTAGTTTCTTTAATCTCTAGACTTTATTTGTGATGACTACAGATTTCCTTTGAGTTTTGAAATGCAAATTTCAGTCCTAGCTCCTGTCTCTCTCTTCATTCTACTTGATTCTGCCTGCCTGTCTTTCTTTTATTTTAAGGGCCCTTCTTTCACTCTCTCTCCTTGGCTGAAAAATATACATTGACAACTTTTATCATCGTTTTAATAGCTGGAGTTCCTACTGCATTTGTTAGTTACTGAACCTTCTTTTTCCTGTATTAATATTATTATTAATAATACAGAGCAGTCACAATTCGGAAACCAAGTAACTGTGGTGTGCTCATCCACACACGGAATATTGACAGCATATTCTAAAGGCTCAGGGACAATTTGGGACATAAGACAGGAATGGTATTAAGAACCAGAGGTCAGGGATGATCCAAGTGGACAACTCAGAACGGCTGCTCCTATCAATTCGCAGAAGATTCTACTGATTGCAAAAGGCGCACACATGAGCAAGCCAATCAAAAAACCAGCTACTGTGGGGGAGAATCTCATGTGACTCTGATCCTTGATGAGGAGCCATGAATTGGTAATGGCTTCTGGTCAAAGGAGAGTGAGTATTCTGCTCCTGCAAAGTCACCTATGCCACAGTGGATGGTCCCATAACTATGCATGTGTGTGTGAATGGCTCCAAAACGTGTGGGTTATTGTATTTAAAAATGGAGGGCAGATATTGCAAAGGTAAGGTAGATCTGGGAGGACTTAAAGGCCTGCAGTATATAAAAATATGTCATTTATATATTTTTGGTTTCTTAAATTTAAAATTAAATTTCTAAAATTTAAATTTAAAACCACTACCAAAAGATTATACATGGACTGACCCAGGGCTCCAACTGCATATGTAGCAGAGAATAGCCTTGTTGGGGCACCAGTGGAAGGGGAAGCCCTTGGTCCTGCTAAGGTTGGACCCCCAGTGCAGGGGAATATGGGAGGCAGTAAGGGGGAGGTATGGAGGAAATACCTGTATGAGGGAGGGAGGTGGTGATAGGGGCTTATGGACAGGAAACTGGGAAAGGGAATAACACTTGAAATCTAAGTAAAGAAATATATCTAATAAAATATTAAAAAAAATTCCCCATAACTGACAGAGAGATCCCTTGTCTGACAGTTAGTGAGATATACTAACTTCTAAATAAACTATTACACTAAGAAAAAATAATTGTGGTTCACTTGAATTACTTTTTTTTTTGTATTTTCTGTGAGTCTAGTTAGATTTTCAAGCTTCTTTAATGTACTCTATACATTCTTAATATATAGTATAACATATAATAACAAGTGATACGGGTTTATAATCCAGATGTGTAAAGTCACTATCTTCAGGCTGAGCAGCAGACTGCCCACGGCATTCATGACTACTTAACTTTTTTTTTTTTGTGGTGGGTGTACTGTTTTGACTTCAAGTTTAGAAGGACACTATGTGTTTTTACCATTTCTGTTCTCCTTACTTAGTGTTGACTTACAGGAAAAGCAGCTCTAAGCAAATGCTTTATTTTTCCCTCCATGACTGTGAAATTTCATCAGTATCTATGAATAGACCAACTTTGTTTCTACAACCCAGGTTGGTCAATCTCTGGGTCTCTGTCATTTTATCTGTAAGATTTTACTCTTTCAATATCAGCTTGAAAAAGCAGGGGATACCGCTCAAGCCTCTCTCCCTCTTTTGTTCATCCCAAAGATTTTTCTTTCTAACTCCGGGTTTTCTCATCTCTCAGTCTTTGAATTATACTGAATGGTTTTTACAGCAGTCATATTTCTAAAATTTTATTTTGTTTAATATCAATCCTGGGAGAGACCTTTCAAATTGATGTTTTGATCCAGCATTAGGTACTGTGTGTACTTGGTCATTCTTCATGAGTTATTTTCAAGAAGATATGTGTTTTCCCGTTCTAGTTTGTATAGTCTGTCTCGTGTGGATAAAACTTAAATGTATAAATAGAATTTATAGGTACCTAGGATGGTTTATTTTGTCAAATAGACACAATCCTAGAGTCTCCTGAGAAGAGAATAAATGTGGAATTGCCATATTAAAGTATTCTGTGACCCTGTTTATAAAATATGTATTTATTTGAGTCATTTAGGTGGAAAGACCCACCTTGAGTTAATGATACCATATCATGGTTTCGTCTGGGATGGAATGGAAGCTACCCAGTTAGCTGAGCCTTCCCAATCTTGCTTGCATTCATGTTTTCTTTCCATTTGTTTGTGAATGGGAGTCACTATTTCAAGGTCCAGCCATCTTTACTTTCTACCAAGGTTGAAATCGTTAAATAGACAAAACCCTTTCCCTTCTATGCAGATTTTGTTGAGGCATTTGATCAGAGACATCTGAATGAAAACTGAAATGATTTTTTTTAACCTCACTTTGTGTTTTTCACATTCTGTGTCTGATACAAAAAGTGGCAGAAATAACATTAATAGCCAGTAAGAGCAGACTATTTTATTCTAACCCCTCTATATCTCTCAAATATCCCCAATCACACATTTCTTTCCTCATAGGTTTCTGGGCACTCAGAATAAGTTCCTTATTTGTTTGAAGAAACTTGCACATTGTTTGGTAGCAGATTTTTGTTTTCTTAATGTCTTCTTGTTGAGAACAGATATTCTTCTGTTGTTTTTGTTCCATTGCTCTATCCCAGCTGAGATTCTGGGATACTTTAATGCTTTGAGTTGCCCAAGGTGGTGACATTGAAATTGTGAAAAAAATGCTGCTTTCTTCCAACTCTACTAAATAACAGGAGTTCAATCTGTTGAGTCAGAAACTAGGGGATTCCTCTAGGTCCCTGTAGTCCTCACTTTCATTCAGCAAACCTTAGAAGTAGAGCTCTGCTGTGCACCAAGAATTACATTCAATGCTGTGGGAAAAGCTTCTATGACTTCCTGCTACTGTTTAGACAAATGTGTGTATACCATCGATGCTTACCTAACTCAGTATACTTTGTGGTCTCTAGATAGTGTTTGAAATGTAAATCACCAATCCTATCCCAAGGTTTAGGAGGTAAAATTTGTCATAAAATTAATGATGTATGTATTTATTGTATTTTTCATTTCAATTAAAAAGTTAAAAAAGAAATAAAAATTAATAAGCACTTACAATCTATATAAGGTTAATGAGATCATATTATGGACATACAATGGGCATCATTGAGATTCCCCTCAGTGCAAACACACACAGAAACACACAGACACACATACATTAAATATACACATAATTATCTATTACATGTTATATGCGTGTATATATGTACATGCGTGTATTTCTGGTAGAACATGTTGAATATGACTACTTAAAATGCCAGACATACCAAACATATAGATGGTATTCTTTGTTTATAATGAGAATACTAGTGTTTTATCTTGGTAAATTTTCCTGTTATAAGCATCAACGAGACTATACAATCAATATTGGGGGAACTATTCAGTATCTTCATGCATATTTTTATTACTGTGAGAATATAGTACCCGATGTAAAGAAGACAGTTGGTTGGACATCTCAGTACATCATTCCACATCATTGTTCTTTGAAAGAACCATTTATTAAATAATTATATTAATAATGATAGCATAGAAATAGGACAGGAAGATTCTCTTTATTCTACAAGTATTTATGGATCTTATTATTTATTTAGGGGAGAAAAGACAAAATGGGCTGACAAAAAATCCTGAGTGAAAGCAATAATTTGCGAAATGTTCTGTATAAAATGATTAACTTACATTGTGTAATTCACATTGCATAATTTGCTGATTAAGCACTGACAAGGATACATTTGCAAAGAGCAGGATGCAAAAGCAATCGAGATGAGAAAGGACACGGTGTTGCTTTTGAACAATTGGAAGGGCAGGAGTAACCACAAAGTAGCCAGAAAGTGGTGCTAGTGCCAGGAGAGGATTCAGGCTTTGTCACAGGATGTATATCCTACAAAGCAGTCACTGAAAACCCTTGGAATTTTTTCTTTGATTAATTTCATATTATCAGGAACAAATTACACAAAATAGTGTTTTCTATCATGACCTTTGTATATGGTATATACATTATTTTGATTGTGACTGGTACACACCATAGCAACACCGTTTTATGAGGGCTACAAGAAAACTATGTGACGTCAGTGTAGATGAGTGAGAAGCTTCTCCAGTCATTGTGATACTGCGTGTGCTTATGCCATTTGCTTGAGTAATTTTCTAACTTCTCTAGTGAAATTGCAACTTTATATTTAATGAGGTGTTGAAGAATTAGTTATCAATAACTGCTTTATGAGACCCGTGAAGTTTAAACAATACAAAATACGTTTGTTATGACATAACATGATTTTATTATTCTATTAATAAATGTGACCACATTTACTGAAAATTTAAATGTGGTTGGAGTAATTTCATGAGCTTCACAGATGTCCTCCTACGGTCATCTTATGAGATGACAGTACAAGACAATGGGACTGGCCAAGCATAGGTTTGTGGGTACTCAGTTTTCTAACACACAAGGAGGTAATCATAATTTGTGAGATGCACAGCTGTGTGGGTAGAATTTCAGAAAGTATAAGTGGGCCTTGACAGCAGTTACCACCTAAACATTTGAAACTAAAATCTGCTTATATAGGCTTATCTCCAGGTACTGTCAGATATTGCGATTAGCCTACAACATTTATCAGTATTTATTTATTTCTCAGAAGGAAAGAATAAATGTATGTAGATTAAGATATTTCAGGATGCTTCTTTCAAAATACTAACTTGTACTTTGTGATGTCTTGTGGTGGCAATATTGAAAGATAATTTAATAGAATACTTTAATAAGCAGAATATCACAGAAAATAATATAGTGTGTACGATAAGGATTATGAGATAAAATATAACACAGAATGAGGAGAGTGAAAGTAATAAGGTAATAATAATGAAGTTTTCAAAATGTTTAAAAAGGGAAGTATTATGAAAATTGTACAGCTTATTAGAAGCATGAATGTGAAAACCACAGTGTACACACATTTTTTTCATAGCATATTGAAAAGTAGGTATTTTATGGAGATTAGAGGGGTTGAGAACAATATAACACAGCTAAGACAAGAATGAATTATATGATATTTAAAAAGACTCAGGTAACTCCTAATTCATGCTCATGCAAGCCATTGTATTTAGCTCAATGGGTCATACTCAAAGCAAATACAAAAATGAATAGGAGGAGGAATGGTAAGGTTTTCTTTGGGAGATGAAGGAGTATGAGGGAGAATGACATGTGCCTGGGAACCTATGAAAATGAATGACATTAATTGTATACATCTATCATACTGGCAACCTATTAAATGTTGGGGAAAGAGCACAAGTGCATGTTCTAAATTTGAGCAAGACTGTGACTTGATTTTACCAATATATTTTTAGCAAATTATGAGTTGATATCCATTGTAAATGAATTAGTTAGCTTTCTGTTCTTATGATACACCACAATCTTCATAAACATACAACTTTATATTACTGTGATTAACTTGATTTCTTGTTTTTTTTATTGGATATATTTCTTTGCTTACATTTCAAATGGTATTCCCTTTCCCAGTTTCCTGTCCTTAAGCTCCCTATACCCTCTCCCTGCCACTCCCCAATAAGGATGTTGCCCCAATACCCCCTTACCAGACCCCCAACATTCCCCTGCACTGGAGGTCCAACCTTGGCAGGACCAAGGGATTCCCCTTCCAGTGGTGATCCAACAAGTATATTCTCTGCTACCCATACAATTGGAGCCCTGGGTCAGTCCATGTATAGTTTTTGGGTAGTGATTTAGTCTCTGGAAGCTCTGGTTGGTTGGCATTGCTGTTCATATGGGGTTGCAAGCACCTTCAGCTCTTTCAATCCTTCCTCTATTTCCCCCAAGGGGGATCACATTCTCAGTTCAGTAGTTTGCTGCTAGCATTCACCTCTGTATTTGACATGCTCTGGATGTGTCTCTCAGGAGAGAACTATATCCCTTTCAGCATGCACATAGCTTTATCAATCTTATCTAGTTTTGGTGGGTATATATATATATGGGCCACATATGGGGCAAGCTCTGAATGACTGTTCCTTCAGTCTCTGCTCTAAACTTTGTCTCCATATACCCCCCTATGGATAGTTTTGTTCCTCCTTTTAAGAGGGAGTAGAAGCATCTTCATTTTGGTAATCCTTCTTCTGAACCTTCCTGTGGTCTATGGATTGCATCTTGGGTAATTTAAGCTTATGGGCTAATATCCACTGATCAATGAGTGCATACCATGTATGTTTTTCTGTGATTGGATTACCTCACTCAGGATGATATTGTCTAGCTCATTCCATTTGCATATCAATTTCATGAGGTCATTGTTTTTGATTGCTGAGTAGTACTCCATTGTGTAGATGTACCACATTTTCTGTATCCATTCCTCTGTTGAAGGGCGTCTGGGTTCTTTTCACCTTTTGGGTACTATAAATAAGGCTGCTATGAATATAGTGGAGCATGTATCTTTGTTGTAAGTTGGAGCATCTTTTGGGTACATGCCCAAGAGAGGTAAGCTGTGTCCTCAGTTAGTACTATGCCCAATTTTCTGAGGAACCTCCAGACTGATATCTAGAGTGGTTGTGCCAGTTTGCAGTCTCACCAAAAATGGAGGAGTGTTCCTCTTTCTCCACATCCTCACCAGCATCTACTGTCACCTGAGGTTTTTATATTGGTTATTCTGACTCGTGTGAGGTGGAATCTCAGTATTGTTTTGTTTTGCATTTCCCTGATGACTAAGGATGTTGAACATTTCTTTAGGTTCTTCTCAGTCATTTGATATTCCTCAGCTGAGAATGTTTTGTTTAGCTCTGTTCCTCATTTGTAATAGGGCTATTTGGCTCTCCGGAGTCTAACTTCTTGAGTTCTTTGTATATTTTGGATATTAGCCCTCTATCAGATGTAGGACTGGGAAAGGTCTTTTCTAATCTGTTGATTGCCATTTTGTCCTAATGATAGTGTCCTTTGCCTTACAGAAGCTTTGTAGTTTTATCAGGTTGCATCGGTTGATTTTTGATCTTAGAGCATAAGCCATTGGTGTTTTGTTCAGGCAATTTTCCACAATGCCCATGTGTTTGACACTCTTCCTCAATTTTTTTTCTATTAGTTTGAGTGTATCAGGTTTGATGTGGAGGTCCTTGATCCACTTGAACTTAAGCTTTGTACAGGGTGATAAGAATGGATCAATTTGCATTCTTCTACATGCTGACCTCCAGTTGAACCAGCACCATTTTTTGAAACTGCTATATTTTTACCATTGGATGGTTTTAGCTCCTTTGTCAAAGATAAAGTGACTGTAGGTGTGTGGGTTCATTTCTGGGTCTTCAATTCTATTTCACTGATCTATCTCCCTGTCTCTATCAATACCATGCAGTTTTTCTCGCTATTGCTCTGTAATACTGCTTGAGGTCAGGGATGGTGATTCTCCCAGAAGTTCTTTGTTTTTGTTGAGTATATTTTTGCTATTCTGGGTTTTTTTTTGTTATTCCAAATGTATTTGCAAATTGCTCTTTCCTCTCTGTAACCAAGTGACTAGAAATTTTGAGGGGATTTCATTGAATCTGTAGATTGATTTAGGCAAAATGACCATTTTTACTAAATTAATCCTGCTGATCCATGAACATGGGAGATCTTTCCATCTTCAGAGATCTTTCTTCAATTTCATTTTTCAGAGACTTGAAGGTGTTGTCATATAGATCTTTCACTTGCTTGATTCAATTTACACCAAGATGTTTTATATCATTTGGGACTATTGAGAAAGGGTTCTTTCTCAGCCTGCTTTTCCCTTGAGTAGAGGAAGGCTACTGATTTGTTTGAGTTAGATACTTTGCTGAAGTTGTTTATCAGCTTTAGTAGTTCTCTGGTGGAACTTTTGGGGTCATTTAAATATACTATCATATCATCTGCAAATAGTGATGTTTTGACTTCTTCCTTTCCAATCTGTATCCCTTTGATCTCCTTTTGTTGTCTGATTGCTCTGGCTAGGACTTCGAGAACTATATTGAATAAGTAGGGAGAGATTGGGAAGCCTTGTCTAGTTTCTGATTTTAGTGGGATTGCTTCAAGTTTCTTTCCATTTAGTTTGATGTTAGCTACTGGTTTGCTGTATATGGCTTTTACTATTATTAGGTATGCGCCTTGAATTCCTGGTCTTTCCAGGACTTTTATCATGAAGGGGTGTTGAATTTTGTCAAATGCTTTCTCAGCATCTAATGAAATGATCATGTGGTTTTTATCTTTCAGTTTGTTTACATTGTGGATTGCGTTGATGGATTTCTGTATATCGAACCATCACTGCATCCCTGGGATGAAGCCTACTTGATCACGGTGGATGATTGTATTGATGTGCTCTTGGATTCCATTTGCAAGAATTTTATTGAGTATTTTTGCGTCGATATTCATAAGGGAAATTGGTCTGAAGTTCTCTTTCTTTGTTGGGTCTTTCTGTGTATTAGGTGTAAGCGTAATTTGCCTTCATCGAAGGAATTTGGTAGTGCTCTGTCTGTTTCTATTTTGTGGAATAGTTTGGACAATATTGTCATGAGGGCTTCCATGAAGGTCTGATAGAATTCTACACTAAACCAATCTGGTCCTGTGCTTTTTTTGGTTAGGACACTTTTACTAACTGCTTTTATTTCTTTAGGAGTTGTGGGGATGTTTAGATGGTTTATTTGTTCCTGGTTTAACTTTGGTACCTCTTAACTGTCTAGAAAATTGTACAATTCCTCCAGATTTTCCAGTTTTGTTGAATATAGGCTTTTGTAATAGGATATGATATTTTTTTGAATTTCCTAGATTCTTTTGCCATGTCTCCCTTTTCAGTTTAGATTTTGTTAATTTGAATGCATACTCTGTGACCTCTGGTTAGTCTATGAGTTTATCTATCATGTTGATTTTTTCAAAGAACCAGCTCCTGGTTTTGTTGATTCTTTGTGTAGTCCTTTTTGTTTCTACTTGGTTGATTTCAGCTCTGTGTTTGACTATTTCCTGTCTTCTACTCCTCTTGGGTGTATTTGTTTCTTTTTGTTTTACAGATTTTAGGCATGCTGTCTAGCTGTTGATGTATGCTCTCTCTCCTGTTTCTTTTTGCAGGCACTCAGAGCTATGAGTTTTCTCTTAGCACTGCTTTCATTGTGTCTCATGAGTTTGGGAATGGTGTATCTTCATTTTCATTAAATTCTAAGAAGTCTTTTTATGATTGTCTTTATTTCTTCCTTGGCCAAGTTGTCACTGAGTAGAGTATTGTTCAACTCCCATGTATATGTGGACTTTGTGTTTATTGTTGTTATTGAAGACCAGCCTTAGTCACGGTGATCTGATACAATGCATGGGATTATTTCTATCTTCCTCTATCTTTTGAGGTCTGTTTTCTGACCACTTGTACTGTCAATTTGGGAGAAGGTTCCATGAGGTGCTGAGAAGAAGATATATCCTTTTGTTTTAGGACAAAATGTTCAATAAATATCTGTTAAATCCATTTGGTTCATAACTTCTGTTAGTTTCTCTTTGTCTCTGTTTTATTTCTGTTTCTATGATCTTTCCTCTGATGAGAGTGGTATTTTGAAATCTCCTACTATTATTGTGAGAGGTGCAATGTGTGCTTTGAGCTTTAGTAAGGTTTCTTTTATGAATGTAGGTGCCCTTGCATTTGGAGCATAGATATTCAGGATTGAGAGTTCATCTCGGTGGATTTTTTCTTTGATGAATATAAAGTGTCCTTCTGTATCTTTTTTGATGACTTTTGGTTGAAAGTCAATTTTATTGGATATTAGAATGTCAGCTCCTGCTTTTTTCTTTGGACCATTTGCTTGGAAAGTTGTTTTCCAGCCTTCCCTCAGGTAGTGTCTGTCTTTGTCTTTGAGGTGTGTTTCCTGTATGCAGCAAAATGTTGGGCCTCTTTAAGTATCCAGTCTCTTAGTCTATGTGTTTTTATTGTGAAATGAGTCTGTTCATGTTGGGAGGTATTAAGGAATAATGATTGTCGTTTCCTGTTATTTTTGTTGTTAGAGGTGAAATTATATTTGTGTGTCTCTCTTCTTTTTGTTTCTTTGTAAGGAAATTACATTCTTGATTTTTGTTTGCCTTAGTTTTTCTCCTTGTATTGGAGTTTTCCGTCTATTATCCTTTTTAGGGTTGGATTTGTAGAAAGATATTGTATAAATTTGGTTTTGTCATGGAATACCTTGGTTTCTTCATCTGTTATTTGACAGTTTTACTGGACTTGATAGTAGCCTGGACTGGCATTTGTGTTCTCTTAGGGTCTGTTTGATATCTGTCCAGCATCTTCTGGCTTTCATCATCTCTGGTGAGAAGTCTGGTGTAGGTCTGCTGGTATATGTTACTTGATCTTTTTCCCTTACTACTTTTAATATTCTTTCTTTGTTTTGTGCATTTGGTGTTTTAACTATTATGTGATGGTAGGAATTTCTCTTCTGGTCCAATCTATTGGAGTTCTGTAGGCTTCTTGTATTTTCATGGTCATTTCTTTCTTTAGGTTAGGGAATTTTTCTTCTATAATTTTGTTGAATATATTTACTGGCCTTTTAAGTTGGGATCTTAGCTCTCTTCTACACCTATTATCCGTAGGTTTGGTTTTTCTCATTGTGTCCTGGATTTCCTGGATGTTTTGGGCTAGGAACTTTTTGCATTGTACATTATCTTTGACAGTTGTGTCAATGTTTTCTATGGTATCTTCTGCCCCTGAGATTCTCTCTTCTATTTCTTGTATTCTGTTGGTGATGCTTGCATCTATGACTCCTGCTCTCTTCCTTAGGTTTTCTGTCTCCAGGATTGTCTCTCTTTGTGCTTTCTTTATTGTTTCTATTTCAATTTTTAAATCTTGAATTTTTTTTTCAATTCCTTCAGCTGTTTGGTTCTATTTTCCTGTTATTCTTTCAGGGATTTTTGTGTATCTTCTTTAAGGGTTTCTCCTTGTTTATTTCTGTTGTCCTGCATTTCTTTAAGGGAGTTATGTCTTTCATAACATCATCCATCATTATCATAAAATGTCATTTTAAATCTAAGTCTTGCTTTTCCAGTGTGTTTTGATATCCAGTATTTTCTTTGATAGGAGAACTGGGCTGTGGTGATGCCAAGCAGTCTTGGTTTCTGTTGCTTAGGTTCTTTACTTTCCTCTCAAAATTGGGTTGTTTCTGGTGTTAGCTTGTCTTGCTGTTTCTCACAGTGGCTTGACCCTCCTGTTGGCCTCTCTGTCACCACTCTTGTAGAACTGTTTTCCTGTTTTATTTCAGCCATTTCTGGGACCAGGTGCTCTGCTCTCAGGTGTGTAGATGCTCCTGGTGACTGTCTTTCAGATCTCAGTGCAGGCAGGATTCAGATGGATCCTGCTCCTGACTGCTCTTAGGTCCTTGCGCCCAGGGGACATAGCTGGCACTAGACAATTCACTCTTGGGTCAGGAATGTGGGCAGAGCATAGTCTCCTCTGATTTCTCTGGAGTGTCCTCACTTCTGAGGGTCCAGCTCTCTCCCCTATGTAATTTGGGTGCAGAGAGTTGTTTGACCAGTTCAGTTAGTTTTTGGGTGCAGACCAGAACCACAGGTACCTGAAGCTGACTGTTCCTGTATTCATGTATCCAGAGGCACTATATAGTTTCCTCTTGGACTAGGGATGTGGGCAGAGGTGGGCAGAAGTGGCATTCTGTTCTGCGGTCTGAGGATGGATTGCACTTCTGGGTGTTCTGCTCTCTTCCCCACAGGATTTGGGTCCAAGGATTTATTTATTATTTATTATTATGATGATTATATTACTGAATTCTATCTAATTTTTGTCTAATTATGATATATATATTTATATATGTAAATATATATATATACAATTTTAGTACTTGTTAATATGCCTTATTGTTTTTCTGTAAGAATTAGTATGAACATGAAATTTTTAAAATGTGCTTGTTAACAGGAGCCTGAGCTGTCTCCTGAGAGGCCCTGCCAGATCCTGACCAATACAGATGCAGATACTAAAAGCCAACCATTGGACTGATGGGGACCCCAATGGAGGAGTTAGGGTAAGGATTTAAGGAGCTGAAGGGGCCTTATCTGGCATCAATGGGAAGGGAAGCCATTGGTCTTCTGAAGGCTTGATGCCCCAATGTAGAGGAATGCTAGGACAGTGAGGCAGGTGTGGGCAGGTGGGTGGGGAAGCACACTCATAGAAGCAGGGTGAGAAGGAATAGTGGGTTTGCAGAGGGAAAACAGAGAAAGGGGATAAAATAAATAAAATATCCAACTTGAAATGTATATATTTTATTAACATAGGTTTACTTGTTATTAATTTTCATTACATTTTTATTAAATTGAATTAATAAAATTTTATTAAAATATGTTTTATTTAAAATTTTTAAATATGTTCTGAATTTCTGACCTTTTATGTTTTTGGTTGTAAATGGAGCCATTTTTTAAGTGGCTGAGCCATCTCTCCAGCCCTTTCTGACCTTTTATATCCAGAAAAATCATTAGTGAGAATGAAAGTAAGGATAGAGTTTCATTAACTTTCAGTTCTTTGTGGTCACTGAGGGACTCTTTCAATGCTACCCTGGATATCGACCTGTCAGCAATGGGTCTGAGATGCTGCCTTCCTCTGAATCTAGAGAAGAACCAAACTAAAAGTTTGTTTATATTTCCCACTATTAAAATGTTATTTTAAGTATTTTGAAATTAAAGAATCTCGACTCAACAGCAAAATGAAAATATAATTAGAAAACACTAAGAGTGACCATTACTACTAGAGTCAAATGAACAATTGTAGAACATCTTAGGACATCTTTTATGCTAGGGATTGTGATCTATCCTGCAGAGGAGTCAGGAGTCTCCAAGGTCTCTTTAAAGGATTCTTCATGCCCTCTTCATTATAGGAGACACACTTGCCTAACAAACAATCATTTAAACATTATTTGTGTAAAAGTTCCTTATAGTACATGACGTGAGAAATAAAATGATCCTCTACATCATAGAATATGCTAATATTTCAAGTACAACTAAGGCAAGTCATTATATTTCTCTCGGTGAGTAGATTCTTTTACATGTTTAACATGTGTTACATATCTCTTTGCGTACACATGTGAGTACAATTGTATATATGAACATATATCAGATATAAATATTAGCATAACACGTATGGTTCCGAGAGCATGTGTATGAATACTATGTATACTGTATATATACTATGAACATTATACATGAATATGTACATGTAGAATATATACTTTGTTTTTATACCCTTTTAAATTACTTTTAATAGTCATGTTGAATAATATTTAGCTTCTTATGGTACGGTCACATACATATCTCTCAGCTATTAAATGAACACTATTTTCTTTGAGTTAATTATAATTTTCTGTTCCTTTTTCTTCAAATTCTGTCTTCTTCGTTGTCCCTGCTTTGTTGAGTCTGATTTTCTGAATTGTTTCCCATATAAGTATTAACTATTCATCTTTATCAATAAAATGCTAGCCTTATTTTTGTTTATTGCTATGTTAATATTTCTATCATCTATGTTACATGAAATATTTAAAACATATTGTAGTTTGCTATGCTGTGCATTTGACTCATGTGGAATTAATGAATTTTTTACAGTTTGACCAGTTTATTTAGTTTGTCAGATTTTTCTGTTTGAGGAAATAATAGTTTTTTATTAAAGCATCTGTAATAGAATCTCCTTCAGATGAATATACTACTTATATCTACATAGTCTCTTAATCAAAGTGTTTATCATTGGTGTTCTTTAAATCTACATAGGAAGAAACTGTATAATTATAGACACCAAAATGCTACAATGGAGCAGAAGAAAAAAGATATAATTCAGATTAATCACTATGTGATTACATCCAGATAAGTTTCCAAGGCAAAATGTATGAGTTTTCCACTGTAAACTAATAATGAAAGTTGAAAAGAGAATTATTTCAGTTCATTCATCTTTTAATATAATTTACATGTAAATATAAAAATGATTATCAAAATCTTAAGCAACATATCTATCTATATCTGTCTATATATAGATAGATAGATATAGATATAGAATTAAGAACTTAACAGATCTTTAAGCTCTAATGGTAGAAATAAATTCATGTGTAATATAGGTAAACATGAATCTACATAGATTTAGAGTCTGTGTTTATACTCTTAGCATAAACTCTTCATCAAACACCAGATACCCCTTACGTAATGATTAATACGGTTAAATTAACAGGGGCTAGAATCACCTCAGAAACAAGCATTTGGTTGAGCCCGTGAGAGGTTACATGGATGAGGTGACCTGAGGCAGAAACACCCATCTTACACAGGGCTAGGAGCAGCCCCTGTGCTTAGGTTTTCTGCTCGCTCTCGGGGTGAAGATCCACTGTGACCAGTCAACTGCACAGTTATTTTTGACTCAATGTTTCCCCCATGATAGACAGAACCCCTAAACCAGGAGGGAGAGAAAGACCCCTGTCTGTCTTTATTAGTCAGGATATTTTATGACATCAACAGGAGAAGTAACTCACTGACCCCATTTATATTCATTTGAATATTAATATTCTGCCAACAACCCTGTACTAGTTAAAAGCTTTACTTTTTACTTTATTGTGGGGTAAAATATATGCCCCCCCATTGCCATAAGCTTGTGTTGAAACTTTACTTCTCAGTATAATAATGTTACCATACGGTCCTTTATGAAGTAATTAGGTTTATGAGGTCATAAAAGGGCAGCTTTCATCTGAGCAATTAGTGTTCTTAGGAAAACTCCCAAGAGTCCTTTCTTATCTTCCTCCTCTGCTATGTAAAAATACAGAGAGAAGGTGGCAATCTGCATCTGATCCATTGGTCACTGAATCATGCTCTGAGTCTCCTCTCACTTCCTGCTCCCAGGACTGTAAGAAATGGATATTGATGTCAACACCCCAATATGTAGCCTGTTGTCATGGCAGCCTGAACTAAGAAAACTACAAAGAAACCTATAGCAAGACAACCTTGTTTCCCACCGGAAGCTTTCTGTTTCTGTTAAGAATACCTGCAAACAGGTAAAGCAAACAAATGCTTATTTTGCTGAGAGTTTGGCAAGTTTTGGTGAACTGCTGACTTTATTTCTTTTTAGAATTAATACATCTGAGAGTGCATAGAGAACACAAATTGGAACTGACTTTTTATGAAGACTGAGAAGGAGAACACAGTTATATGGGTTGGGAAGGTGGGGTGAATCTGGTAGGAACTGAAGAAAAGGGCCTCATATAATCAAGATGCATTCAACAGAATTCTCAGCAGGCTAATAAAAATATAAAAGAAGTTAATCTGATTTTCTCCATCCCCTGCTCTTTGGTTGATCATTTAACTTGAAAAATAATATACGGCAGAAGTAATGCTCTACCCATCGAGATCACCATGCTTTTCCATTTGGTTCTTTCCTGTGAACATTTGTGTAGTCACGTGAGTATACTTAAGAGATCTCATATCAAAAGAACTTGCAAGAGAGCTCAGTGATGGGATTTGTTTTGTATTCCTGGCCCTTCAAAGGCTACTCAGTTGCTAGTCAATTGCCCCTTTAAGAATTCTTAGCTGTTAGAACTGGTTAACTCTATGCCCTTACATATTAGTTGTCTAATGGATTTCAAGAAACAAGATACGTTATGAAAAAAAGCCAGCTAGGGATGTGAAAAGGGATTGATTGAGGAGAGAGGGGAGAGAGAGAAGAGAGGAGAGAGATTGAGAGAGAGAGAGAGAGAGAGAGAGAGGAAGGTTGTTGGCATAGAGGATATTGTTGGGAGACAGTTGAGGTGGGAGAAGCCATGCTGTGCAGATAAGCTAAAACAGTAGTCATAGACCAGAACTGCTTGTATTGGGAAAACTGAAAGAAGAGACTTTTTAAGCAGATTGTTGAGGAATGGAGAGAGGAAACCATTGAAGGGGGTAGGCTGAAAACTGAGGAAGGAGACATGGTGGGGACCTAAGAGGCGTGGTTACTGTTTGCACACAGGACACACACACACACACACACACACACACACACACACACACACACACACACAGAAATTTCAATGCTCATTTTTCCATGCTGAGAACACACTAGTGCTGGATGCAATCATACATGACTCAATTATGTAATTATTAATTATAATGATAAATACAATTAATAAGTAAACAAATTAAATGGATTCATTTACATGATCCACAGCCAATGAAGACATTAGAGACTACAGCACAAATCCTCGCAGTCCATTTAGATAAATTCTCACACATTGAATCAATATAAAAAGTACTTGATATAAAATTAGCAATGGAAATTAGGTTTTGCTTTGCTCTGCTCTTCTCTGCTCTTCCCTAGATCTACTTACTGTACAACAGGGTGATCGTTGTTAATAACAATATGCTTTGTGTCTCAGAATTGCTCATTATGAAGTGATAGATAAGTTAGTTTGCAAGCTTTTTAAAATTATTCCTCTACGTGTTATATAGTGATCTCTCTGTGTGTACAAGTGGGTTTTATATCCCTGGTTCGATTTAGCCACTTGTATTAAAACTATTTGAAAATGGTTACACAGACTTTTCATACATAAGTATGTGGGTGTCATTATTTTCTAAATGACATACTCTAAGAACTCTTTATGTAATACTCACATTGTATTAAATTTTATAAATAATCTAGAAACAACCTGAAGTAGAGGAGCCTCTGTCAGTGGACCATCACTACAAAACAAAAAATATCTATTTTATGCAGCTTACAAAAAGGAATGATGTGTTTGGCTCAGATCTTTATCTTTGGAATGTGTGGCCCATGATGAATTGACTCCATTGCTTCAGGACCAAGGGATGGAAAGTATATGGTATAAAGGCCTCAGAGCAAAGCTGTGAGTCACACTGTGGTCAAGGACCGAACAACAGACAAGAAAAGGCTTCTTCTAATATTAACCTTGAAGTCATACCTTGAGTAATCTGAAGCCTTCTGTCCTACCTAGCAATGTTTTATCCTACCTCCCAATATCACCAGAACTAAAGACAAAATACATTTAGTCCATTGGGTTCTATACTAACCCACAAGTTAGAAAGGTATAAGCACACAAAATATGGACAAATACTGTGTCACTCAGACAAAAGAATACATGTCCATTGTGCTTATCAAGAGTAGCAGCACCAATTATACATGGATGCCAAGTGCTGGCCCACGAGAAACACATCAATGCATCATATTTTATCCCTCAAGCAGATAAAATATTATTTTTCAATTAAAGTGTTATTTGTATTAAATGTCGGACATTCTGACAAGCCTACTACCTTGACTGCAAACCCAAGTTTCTCAAATATACTGAGCATAAACTGTATATACAAAGCTTTAGCCTTGGCAACCTTTTAAATTCTAATTGACAAAAATATGGCTTTTAAATATTTATGTTGGTTTCCATGCTGACACTTTCCTCTTCTCGTATACAGCTCGAATACTCACACTTTACCGATAGGAAAATGGGGCTATAAATATAAATGATTTAAGTTTTAATGCACATCAGGATAACAAGAACTAAAATTTCATAAATCAAAAAAACTTTCCATGAGTGAACAAGATTCAGAATCCTCACTGGAAGCTGAAAATGTTTCCTGAGTCAGACATTCTACAAGCCATGGTGCAAGTAAGAATGAAAGCCATTTGTTCTCTAATCTTGAAGTGCTATGAGGTAATTATGTAACGTGAATTGCAGAAGAAGTATCCAAAGGAGTCTTTCATATGGTGTGCTTCTATTTTTCTGTTGATATCATGTAGTTGTAGAGGCACTGGCCATGTTCCATAGGAATAGACTGAATATGCTGCCTTTGGTAGTCCTCAAGTCTCAGACACCATGGCTCTCAGATATCAAGAAGTAGGTACGCCATTGATTCTTTGAGTTATACTATTTAGAGATTTGACAAAGAAGTATCTTTTGTGGTTCCTAAGAAAAGCTTGCTCTTTATTTACTTGGCATTATACCTTGAGTAAGTTGTATATTATTTAGCAGTGTAATTTATTCTCAGTATGTAGTAAATATTTAAACAGAAATTTTTATGTTACTTGAGAAAAGCCAAGGACAGCAGAACCCTCAAATATCTCAAAGTCCTTATTTGACTATTGATTAATATTTAATATCAAGTAATTCAACTGTTTCCTAAATTACCATTCAAGATATTTCCTAGGCTTAATTTTGGTTTTGTGTTCTTGTCACATTGATTAGTTTTAATATATTCTGCTCAAAGCATTATAATTAAGAATAATGGATCTACCTATTTATGAATTTTGTTTGCATAGTGCTATTTTGTCTTTCTATAACTTTCACCAATAACCATCTTGTTAGTTTTTCTCTGTTTACCTTGAACTCTGTAGCTTTTTTTTTCCAGATATTTGAAACATTTAAAGTGGTTTACAATTTTACATCTAAGTCAGGAGAATATCTTTTTTTTCCCTTTGTGGATTTCACTGGTTCACCTGACTACAGGAAGGAGAAAAGTCATAATTCACTTACCAACGTGTCTTTTTTTTAAAAAAATTATTAGGTATATTTCTTTACTTACATTTCAAACGTTATTCCCTTTCCCTGTTTCCTGTCTATAAGCCCCCATTCCCTCTCTCCCTTCTCCTTTCCCCCTTCCCCATACAGGTATTCACCCTATACATTCTCCTTATTGCCACCCCCATATTCCCCTGCACTGGGAGTCCAACCTTGACAGGACCAAGGGCTTCCCCTTCCACTGGTGCCCCAACAAGGCTATTCTCTGCTACATATGCAGTTGGAGCCCTGGGTCAGTCCATGTATAGTCTTTCGGTAGTGGTTTAGTCCCTGGAAGCTCTGGTTGGTTGGCATTGTTGTTCTTATGGGGTTGCAAGCTCCTTCAATTCTTTCAATCCTTCCTCTAATTCCCCCAAAAGAGATCCTATTCTCAGTTCGGTGGTTTGCTGCTAGCATTGACCTCTGTATTGGACGTGCTCTGGATGTGTCTCTCAGGAGAGATCTATATCCAGTCCCTTTCAGCATGCATTTTTTAGCTTCATCAATCTTATCTAGTTTTGGTGGCTGTATATATATGGGCCACATGTGGATCAGGCTCTGAATGGCCATTCCTTGAGTTGCTGCTCTAAATTTTGCTTCCATATTCCCTTCTATGGATATTTTCTCCCCTTTTAAAAAGGAGTGGGAGCATCCGCATTTTGGTCATTCTTCTTCTTAAGCTTCCTGTGGTCTGTGGCTTGCATCTTGGGTAATTCGAGCTTTTTGGCTTAATATACACTTTATGTCTCCTTTTAAATTTGTGATCAGAAATTTGAAGAACGAAGCTTAAGGAAATATTTTTATAATTTACAAGCCATTCATT
Source organism: Rattus rattus (assembly GCF_011064425.1). NCBI lineage: Eukaryota > Metazoa > Chordata > Mammalia > Rodentia > Muridae > Rattus > Rattus rattus. The sequence goes on from NC_046156.1 coordinate 89,095,652, forward strand.
GTGACCTTGTCGGATGAACAACAGCTTTCCGTACATTAGTTATCTCGCGTACTTAATATTCTTTGTCCAATAGCATCCAGGTCGAAAAAGTTTGACATCAATGGTTCTATGTTATGTACCCTACTCTTTGTCCATCAGGCTCAATTGAGTATATCGCAGATCATTCTGAACTGGAGCCTGAACTATATCTCATATCTTGCTCTTTCCTCCCTTTTCCATTTAATAAAACTTGATATCAAAGTCATCTCTCTTAAAAGATTGCATAGCTTACCAAACTGGTCTGTGCGACTTTTATTAAGAAACCGCAGGGGGTTGGGGATTTAGCTCAGCGGTAGAGTGCTTGCCTAGCAAGCACAAGGCCCTGGGTTCGGTCCCCAGCTCGAAAAAAAAAACAAAAAACAAAACAAAACAAACAAACAAACAAAAACCTACAAAACATGGGGTTGGGATTTAGCTCAGTGGTAGAGCGCTTGCCTAGCAAAGCATAAGGCCCTGGGTTAGGTCCCCACCTCCGGAAAAAAAAAAAAAAAAAAAAGAAGAAACCGTGATCGCGTCTAGCCCTTTGCCTTCCTTCAGGATAATGTTTGTCATCTTATATCTTACTTTGTTATTCTCTAACTACTCATTTACTTACATTTTTGTTCTTTTTATTTATTTACATTTCAAATGTTATCCCCCTTTCCAATTCCCCACTCTACAAGCTCCCCATCCCATACCCCTCCCCCATGACTCTATGAGGGTGCTAATCCACCCGTACCTCCTTCTGCCTCACCACCCTGGCATTCCCCTACACTGAGGCATTGAGCCTTCACAGGATGAAGGACCTCCCCTCCCACTGATGTCAGATAGGCCATCTTCTGCTACATATGCAGCTGGAGCCATGGGTCCTGCCATGTGAATTCTTTGGTTCTTGCTTTAGTCCCTGGGGGCTCTTGCGGGGGCGGGGGGTCTGTTTGTTTCATTGCTGTTCTTCCTAGAGGGAAGAAAATAGTTTTTGTCAAGTTTTATAGATAAACTTAATTTGTAGTGCAGAAAAATTGTTGCAGGAATTGAAAAAAAAAAAAAAAACCTGCAGATCTCTGTAATAAAACAAGGAACTCCGAATTGTGCTCTTGAAAAATATAAATTGTAACTAGAAAGCATGTAAATATAATTTATCAAGCCAGATCATTGAATATTTAGTTGAATTGGGTATATGAAATAAAATTATTTTAAGTATGACATAATTATTATTGTTTCCCTTTTATTGTCTGTTTAGTAATTATTGTATATTTCTAATTTTATGTGATTTAATGATTCAGTAGACAATCTGAATATTTCTGTGTTTAGGCGGATCATCCTGATAGGAATCAGATACTTTATTTACCCCTAGATTGTTTGGAAAATCTGTAGAGTAGAATCAAGTTGAGATGTTCTTGCTAAAACTGCTAAAGTTTATCTGGAGCCTTCATTAATTCTCTCCTGCAAAGCCTTTTCACTAAATTAGCTTGGAATTTGACTAACACGTAGCATTGAATAGCTTATTCAGTGTTCTGAGGAAAGAAAAATAACTACAACTTTTGCTTTTTTATATACAAGAGTAGATTTGTATTAGTTTTATATATAAATACTAAAATTATATACATTTATATATAAAATCACATTTTGAATTACTATGTTTACTCGTCTTTATAAAATTCCAATAAGCTATTTATTGCATATGATAGATGTCTAAGGAAACATATCGGAACAACAAATGATCAAGAGTCAATTCAGCTTTTATGTTTGAGTTTCAAGTAATTAAATTTTAAAAATAAAGCATGATTCTTATACTGGAATCATTTTCCCTTGACTTGTCTGCCAGGGCAGCCACGTGGGTCCAGTGGGCCTTGGGCATGCAGTCTGCTTGCTTCTTACCTCATTAGTTTTCTCACAAAATGCTCCCCACAGAATTACTTTTATGTTTAATCTTGAAGACTAGGAAAGTGTGTAGTCAACATTTTTGCCTTGATTAGTATGCAGTTCCACTGCTGAGATAATTTGGATTGAAACAGTTTACAATTAATCCTCACCAGACATAAGCAAAACTATAGAAGAAATATTTTCAAATACCCTAAAATATACCAGTATGGGTGTAGCAAGCTATAGTTGGACTGTTCTGTCTCGGTTTGCTGATTGCATCCCGAGTGTTTCAGAGCATTCTTAATGATTTCTGCCATGGGTTTCCTCCTCAGCAGTACAGTAGCATGATGTGCTCCTCTCTGCAGGTTGTTCTCCCTTTGTCACACTCTAATCTAGCTACCATTTTCAAGTGAACTTTTTAATTTTGACAGTAAGTGGTGTAGGAGTTGAGTTAGTGGATATTCATCTAGATAAACCCGCTGCAATTAGAAGGGATTGCAAAAGGGAAAAAAAAGAAAAGTAAGTCTTAGAGGACTTACTGTAGAGATGTCAGGAGAGAGGCAAGGAAGGAAAGACAGCTGGTGGGTGGGGCTGTGCTCAACATGGAAAGGACGCTGAGAGTATAAAGAGGTCTCAAGTCACAGTGATAACCTCGGCTTACAATGGCTGGTAATTAAATCTGGTCAAGAGAAACCATGGCACTGGGGCAGAGACTAAAGAATAATTTCCTAGGACTCAATAGCAAAAGGACTAGCTTTTTGCCAGGGGCATATAAATGACAGAATTATTTATCTAGAATGTATTGGTAACTTCAAAGTACTAATCCTGTGTGTGTGTGTGTGTGTGTGTGTGTGTGTGTGTTTGTGTGTGTGTGTGTGTTTAAATGAAACTCTATTTGAAGTTTGAAAGTCTCACATGCAATTTTATGGAAATAATTGCAGATTCTTGGTTATGTTACCTTAGGTTTTTGTTAAACACACCCCCGCACAAATGCACACAATGCAGGCTAGGAACATTTTATACGGTGTCTATAGATTCAATTATTGCTCATTCACTCAGCAACATGAAAGACTGTAAGCAGCGATTATGGAACCATCTGAAGATAATAATATATAAGAGCATAGAATGCCAGCTGGTACACCGCAAACAGTTCAACATACGATTTCTGAAATGCAGTGCATGTGTCTGTGTGCGTGTTTAAAGAAGGAGACTGTTGAAAGAGAAAGACCTGATTCTAAAAACCCGTTAATCCTTTATTCAACAAATTGGACATATTTTGTCACAAGCTGTGCTAGTCACTGAAAATTCAATAGTGACCCAGAGGAAGTGTGCTTTTAGCATTGTGGAACATTCAGTCCAGTGGGGAACCAAGAGCTTAATCACCCCACATCACTCCAGTCAGCCATATCAGAGACTATGCTATCCAGGCTGGGCCCTGCCAACCAATTTCAGGCGGTTTGCTTTCTTTCTATAAGCAACAGGGAGGTACTGCACAATTTAACCTCAAAACTTTGGATTTCTTCAGTGGGAGGAAAGGAGATGTGACCAGATCATGATTTAAAGAAAGAACTGTAATAAAGTAAAATGTATTACACGATTTAAATAAAGATGAAATGATAAATGAGAAAACAGAGATACTATTAAAAGTTATTAGGATCTTTATATTTGATCTAAGACAAAAATAAGATGTATGATTCAGAGAAGTAAAGTCAGAGGAGAATTAATTAGTTATATAGAAAAGGAAGGCTGACTTAATATCTACTAATATGAGCGTAATACTCTAAGGTGGTGTTATTTATTTGAAAGGTTATTTCTATCAACTGAATTACTATATAAAAAAACCTTTTTTAAAATTTTTATTGGATTTTTAAAAAATTTACATTTCAAATGTTATCCCTCTTCCCAGTTTCCATTCCCTAAACCTCCTATCCCGCCCCCATCCTCCTTTTTCCATGATGGTGTTCCCCCACCCCTTCCTGTTTTCACGCCGTGATAGTCTCCTACACTGGGTGGGTGGGTGGGATCCAGCCTTGGCAGTACCAAGGGCTTCTACTCTCATTGGTGCTCACTAGGCTATCCTCTGCTACATATGCAACTGGAGCCATGGGTCTGTTCATGTGCCCTCTTTGGACAGTGGTTTAGTCCCTGGGAGCTCAGGTTGGTTGGTATCTTTGTTCTTATGGGGTTGCAAACCCCTTCAGCTCCTTAAATCCTTTCTTTAACTCCTCTAATGGGAACCCCATTCTCAGTTCAATGGTTGACTGCAAGCATCGGCCTCTGTATTTGTCATACTCTGACATAGCTTCTCAGGAGACAGCTTTATCAGGCTCCTGTCAGCATGCACTTCTTGGCATCAACAAAATTGTCTAGTTTTAGTGGTTGTTATATATAAGGGCAGGATCCCCAGGTAGGGCAGTCACTGGATGGCCATTCCTTCAGTCTCTGTTTCAAACTTTGTCTCCATATCTTCTCCTATGAACATTTTTGTTCCCTCTTTTAATAAGGACTGAAGCATTTGCACTTTGGTCATCCTTTATTTTGAGCTTCATATAATCTGTGGGTTGTGTCTTGGGTAATCTGAGGTTTTAGACTAATATCCATTTATCAGTGAGTACATACCATGTGTGGGGTCTTTTTTGTTTTGGTTTTTGTGTGTGTGTGTGTGTGTGTGTGTGTGTGTGTGTGTGTGTGTGTATGAGAGAGAGAGAGAGAGACAGAGACAGAGAGAGACAGAGAGACAGAGAGACAGACAGAGACAGAGACAGAGAGATTGGGTTACTTCCCTCAGGATGATATTTCCTAGTTCCATCCATTTGCCTATGAATTTCATGTAGTCATTGTTTTTTAATAGCTGGGTAGTATTCCATTGGGTAGATGTACCATATTCTCTGTATTCATTCCTCTGTTGAAGGACACCTGGGTTTTTTTCACCTTCTGGCTATTATAAGTAAGGCTGCTATGAAGATAGTGGAGCATGTGTCCTTGTTATATGTTGATCATCTTTTGGGTATATGCCCAAGAGAGGTATAGCTGGGTCCACAGGTAGTACTATGTCCAATTTTCTGAGGAACCTCTAGACTGATTTCCAGAGTGGCTGTACCAGTTTGCAATCCACTAGCAATGGAAGAGTGTTCCTCTTTCTCCACATCCTTGCCAGCATCTGCTGCCACCTGAGGTTTTTATCTTAGCCATTCTGACTTGTGTGAGGTGGAATCTCAGGGTTTTTTTAATTTTCATTTCCCTGAAGACTAAGGAAGTTGAACATTTCTTAAGGTACTTCTTGGCCATTCTATAATCCCCAGTTGAGAATTCTTTGTTTAGCTCTGTACCCCACTTTTTAATTGGGTTATATGTTTCTCTGGAGTCTATCTTCTTGAGTTCTTTGTATATATTGGATCTTAGCCTTCTATCAGATGTTGGATGGGTAAAGATCTTTTCCAAATCTGTTGGTTGCCGTTTTGTCCTAATGAGAGTGTCCTTTGCCTTACAGAAGCTTTTCAGTTATATGAAGTCCCATTTGTCGATTCTTGATTTTACAGTATATGCCATTCGTGTTCTGTTCAGGAAGTTTTCCCCAGAGACCATGTGTTCGAGGCTCTTCCTCACTTTTTCTTTATCAGTTTGAGTAACTTTTAACACTGAAATTTATAGTGAACTAATTTAAATTACCTTATGTCTTGCACATATAAGCATTTAATTGTCCAATATGTGAAGTTAAGTATTGATATGCAATGCCCCCAAAAATGTGACATGTGAAATGTGAATGTTTACTTAATTTATCATAAATGGGAATATAGAGATTGATTTATGTTAAGGACATCAATGTGAAAAATTCTCCTGATTATTAATGGTTTTGATAATACCTTAGGAGATTTATTCCAGGATGAAGTAGAAACAGTAGAAACAGAGATAGGATGAGACTTAAAAACAATGATAAATTCATACTTCTAGTAGCTAAATATGATTACCGTAGTGAGACTGGTTTTGAAATTTTGGCACATACAAATGTAAATCTAAGTTCATTTGAAACTATTGGGCATAATCGATTCATTTCATAACAGTCAGAGACATATCTGCATACATGTTCTGGGTTCCAAGCAACTGGCAATCTAAAGAAGCTACTCATCTCTGAATCTATGTCCAAGCACCAACAAAAGAACATCTCAAAACATGTCATTCCATTTAAGATTTCTAATCTATCAAACACCACTTGATTTGTAAGCAGTAAGTCTTTGTAGGTCCCTTCTTCTTTCTGATTTTCATATTTTAGAAAACAATATGAAAGAAAAAGCAAAAAAAGAAAAAGACAAAGACAACAGGAATGACATTCACTTCAACAGATTTACAGCATACTATACAAATGAAGTTATTAATGAAATAGTACATGCTAGCCTAACGCACACACACACACACACACACACACACACACACACACACACACACGGAGTAATTGTGTGACATCAAAAATTGAAATGGTTTTGAGAATAAGAACATGAAGAGACTTTAGATTCCAGGTCAATGTGATGTAAGCATGCATTTATTCTTTCACAAAAACCTGATAAAACGTGCTCCAGAAAATATCTGTGCAACATTCCTGTAGAGGCAGAGATCTCTAACCAGGCCTTCAGAGATCCTACATTTTTCACTCTTTTCACAGAGTTGATGTTCAAGAATCCATGGGATTGTGAAAATGAATTTAGTTTCTATAATACATTTTCAAATTGTTCAAATAAGAGCTGAAAGAATGTATCATCACATTTTATGTTACACACCTGTAGAGGAATTTTAATCCAGCAACATGCTCACAACAAAGAATCACATCTAAAAATAAGATCCAGAATGCAAACATGCCCTGGATTATAATATGATTTATAGTATAGTATAATGGTGGAATACAGATATGCCCTTAGTCTATACCTTTAATCCCTACCAAGGAAGGCAAGGTCAGTTTGAAAAGAAAGTAGCTATGTTTTTAAGTAAATTCTAACTGAGGGTCAAACAAAGCAAAGGATGATTTTACAGAATTAGTGAGAGATAAGATCCATCCAAATTATAAGAGAACAGAAGAGGAAGAGAGGCTACTTAAGACTAGGGAAAGAAAAAAAAGGAATAAGAGTATGTGATGTTGTGTGGTATGACAGTTTACTAGGACATTTATAGAGACAGGTTACAGAAAAAACAACCTAGATATAGGTAAAGACAGAACAAGCCAGATAATGAGAAGAAGCCACCAGAATAGAACATGCTGCTATAGACTTATATTTTTTAAAACCTACTTTAATAATGGTTCTTAAGTGCTTTAAACTCCTTTATAGTCCGCTGACCAAGGGTAGGGTAGGAAAATGGTTAATAGGACAAGGCAGACTTGGACCTGTTTAGAAGTATTTCCTTGGGGGTGAGTCCAATCTTTGCCGTCTGAAGTCCAGTCCACTACTAACAAGCCACCAAGCATGAATCATCAGCAGCTGCTTGAACCAGAAGAAACCACAAGGCTCTGCTGGTTGCTGATCGTCGTGAGTTTGATAAAGCAGCAAGAATGAGCCTGAACAGCACCACAAGTTCTTCTCTCTGAGAAGTCACGTCAAGTGAGGATAAGCAAGGAAAGCAAGGAGGAAACCAATACAATAGTGTCCTCAGCAAAGAACAGTATCAGTGAAGCCCAAGAGAGGTCAGCTAGGCAAACCAATGCCATAGTGTCATCCTCACTCTCTGTTGGATTATACGCATACTTTTTCTAAACATCACTTGTTCTCTCAAGTGTCCACTCCAACAAAACATCACAGGCCCTTCCACCAGACAGCTTCCAGAAAAAACATCACGGGGCTATTCTCAGCAAGCCATCCTCTCAAATATCTGCCTCAGCAAAACATACTATTGTTAGAAAAACATACTCTGTTCCAGAAAAAAATCAAGTGACACAACTGGATCTCCAATGAAACCAAAAGTCCCTACTTCATATTGCAAAACTTAGTATGAAGCCAAGCAGAACAATTCGGTTAGATGTCAAGTGAAGCCAGATTGAATCAGTCATCTTGGAAAGTCAGATTGTATGGAGGAAAGGCACTTCCAGGCCTAGGCTTAGGGCTAGTTAGAATAGAGTGAAAAACAGCTCTAGGCTGTGTACAAGTCCCACAAATACAAGATTCGGTGTGGTTCTCAGCTCAGCTCACCACTTCATTAGAGGAAATAAAAGCAACCCTTGCAGGCACCAGAAAAATCTACTGAATGTAACTTGAAATAAGTGCTCAGGCAATAATTTATAGTATCGCCATACCAGTAAAATTTATTGTAGACATAAAAATTCATTCATGTATAAAAGTCAATTTACAGAAGAAGGAATGAACATTTACTGGTAGATGACAGTATTTAAATATGTTTTCTCTCTAGTTGTTTCAGAGCCATCAGATGTATTTTGAGGGTCCTTGACCTATATGGAACTTTTATTCACGGTTCAAATTAACTATCTAGTTTCCTTGATTGTATATCCTTTATTTGATTTGATTTGATTTGCTATAATGAGAATGTGTTCTATTGGCACAATTGGCAGTCTGTACATCAAAGGCTGAAAACTAGTAGCTGACCAGTCCAAAGGCTGGATGGAATCCTTGGACTTCTTACTCTGGCAATGATGGCCTGCAGGGTTCCTGGAGAGCTAATAGTTTCTTTTCCACACTGAAAGACCAGATAAACCATGTTCCAGTGTCAGCCGAATGTGGGAGCAACAGTGTCTGAAGCAGGGTTGATGTGCTAACCAGCAGGTAATGAAGGTAATAGGCACAGTGAGATTACTGTTAGCAGCTTATTTCTGAATATACCACACCGTGTATTGCATGGCACAGAGAAATTATACTTGAACTGACTGCACAGGAGACCTTACTTGGTCACTCATGTTTAGAATATTAGAAGTGCTATAGAAGCTGTTGTGTGAAAGGAGACAATTGTCTTATCTATCACTAGGCTTTGCATAGTACAACACCAGCATGTCAGAAAACATATGCTCACTGTTGCAATGGTAACAAAAGTGTTTATGCGGGTAACCAATTGTTTTTCTGATTGGATTTGAGACCAACTCTACTAGGTAGAATTCATGTCAGGCATCAGAAATGTCATAAAAATCTGTGTCAAAGAAAGTTATAGGCTCTAGGAAAGAACTTATTGGTGTTTCATCCTAAATGGTCATACTATCAACAGGCTTTTAAATATTTGTGTTTGTATTCTTAGATTCCTGCTATTCTCAATTTTGGTCAGTGAAGCTTATTTTGGAAGAGGATAGTGATTAACATAGTGACACATTTTGATGGAAAACTAAAATTAAGTAACTTTAAGTGCTCAAGTACAGATGGGATACTATATCAACCTCTCTCTTTATGCATATATATGCATATGTGTGTGTGTGTGTGTGTGTGTGCATCTCAAATTAAAGGAACATACATGAAGTTATATCAAAAGATATGGAGTTATGCTGCTAACCACTGTCCTCTAGACAATATATGACTTCTGAATACATTAACTTAGAGCAACTGATTGTCTATACAAAGTTTATGAAAGAATAATCCAGTTATAAATTCCAGCATCCCAGTGGAGGGGAAGCCCTGGGTCCTGCTAAGACTGAACCCCTAGTGAACTAGACTGTTGGGGAGAGGGCAGCAATGGGGGAGGGTTGGGAGGAACACCCATAAGGAAGGGGAGGGGGGGGGATGTTTGCCCGAAACCGGGAAAGGGAATAACACTAAATGTATATAAGAAATACTCAAGTTAATAATAATAAAAAAAAAAAGGAAAAAAAAAAAAATTCTTAGAGTTTGTAGAGAAGGGTCAGAGAGATAAGAGGGAGATAAGAGTGTGTAGACAGAGTAATCAGAACATGTTATATTCATATTTGAAGTTGTCAAAGGACATTTAATAAATGATTAATAATTAAAAAAAAATTCCAGCATCATGTGAGGATGTGATCTTGAACTGCCATATCTGGCAGAAAATATTCATTTGGAATTGCTGGGAAGAGAGAATAATTATTCTTTAAGAGTCTGGTCACTAAAAGATTCTTGGTGCATGGGTGAAAATGGCCCCATGCCCTGGTGTAGAGAAGCAGCACTAATTAGACTCAATGGGTTGAAATAATAAATGAATGAATAAGTAAAAACAATCTAATATCTTTTAAGAAAAGGTTAAATGTTGGAAGATGTGATGCTGTGATGCGAGTTCCTTGAGTAGGAAAGGAAGAATGAATAGTGCATATGATCAAGACACACTCTGTGCATGTACCAAGTCGTCAAAAAGGAAATAAAAATAAACACCCAAAAGTATTTGAAAGACATCAAGTAAATTTTATTATAGTCTTGATGGATAAATAATTGTAAGTTTATAGACATATTTCCATTCTTGAAAAAGTTGCAAAAGTTGATTCTGAGTTCCAAACAGATCTTACATAGGGCAAACATGCACTGAGCTACCAAAGACATTGTGAAAGGACTATTTCATTACCCTATGCATAGTAGGACCATCAACATTAATTTAAAAACTGATTAAAAATTTAAAAAAGGAGATTACTGTAACCTACGCCCCATACTTAATGATGAATTTAAAGAGTGAGCAAAGGAAAGATAAAAATCGTTGGAAAATTGGTTTATGACAGTGCTGCTGCCCTAACACGTGACTTGAAAATGGTGAAGGAATTAAATAGTGCTGCCTGAATAATTCATTTTTCCTTTATGAAACAAAAAGGTAAAGAGAATAACAACTTCATACAACACACATTTAGAGTCGATACTAGAAAAAAATAATTACTCAGATACAAAGTTAGCATCTACATTTAAAATAATAAGATAAAAATATGTGTGGAGAGCAAAATTAGCATCATACAGAAAAGACAATTGACTAGAGTTGGTCAATACCAAGACATTTTATATTCTTCAATAGAAACTGAACAACACAGTGAAAAAATAGATACTTATTGGTGTGATGTAAGTACTTTTTTAAAAAGACTTCAGATTTCTATAGAGAATTTAAATATTTTGAAAACATAAACATAATAAACATATTGAAGTATGTACAGAATAAAGGTGCCATTCGTAATAGCAGAACTATGAATGATGAAAATATGTTAAACCCTCCTCCAGTTTGTAGTGAGTAATAAGTATAAATACAACCATAAAACATGTCCCATGATTACATATTGACTAAACTGGTTAGAGTTGGATCGAGATAGTCCATATAGCTTTGATAAATAGGAGGTGATCGGTCATATTAGACATTTCAACAAAGAATGTATATTGGACTTTTTTCATGGTACATATATGGTTTAATAATTGTGGATCGTTTTAGAGGTCTAACAGGAGACCTAGTTTTAATAAGCATTAAATCAAATCTCTTTATGTTACCTAAAATACTGAAAGATCTTCTACAGTAACATCATAATATTTGAAATAAAGGCTAATATCTATTAGAAAAAATAAGAATACTACATCAGAAAATTTCTGTTTTTAGAATCTCAGCTAAATTATTTTCTTTCACATTTTTTTCTTTTGCCTGCTTACATTTGTCATAGCTGCAAGACTGCAAGCATCATTAAAGAAATACTAGCATGCCAAAGAAGTCAGACATTATCTGTTCAAAACTGAAGGACACAATCCTCCCATTTCAATGAAGATTTTAATGTACATTTTCACAATTTAATCAATTAATCTGTGATCTTCCACCTAGTCTTGACAATTAGTACAAAAAGCAGTGAAGTGATGAACTTATAAAGAGCTTCTTAACAAAGCACTGTCCATTTGTCTAGAATATAATAGATGTAATTTGTGGTATAATAGATGTAATTTGTGAAAAATGAAATATGAGGTAATTAAGTATAAATAGTATATTATAATATACCAAAACTAAATTTTGTATTGTAAGAGAAGAAACAGTATTCAGATACCCTCTCCTTCATACATTCAGAAGTCTCATAAAAATACTAAACAAGTGTACAATATGTATACACAGGACCTGGCACAGATCTCATTATTGTTGCTTCAGTCTCTGAGAATTCTTTTTACCATTTTGGTTCTCCCTTTTCTAGGAGTTCATTGGTGAGGGTGGAGAAAGCCAGAGTGGCAAGCCTGGTTAAGATGTGTATGATGCAAGGACTTCCAGGAGTCAGCCTCTTTGAGGCAGCTCTACTTTACTGCTTCATGGCTAGGGTGTTTTGTAAAAACTCTTAGGGGTACAGGTGGATATTACACAGTGCCTAATTACTATAGAGCATAGCACAGTATGCAATTATAATATATAGTAGGTGGGACTTCTGCACTGACTCATGAAGCCTTTCAGAGAGCTCTGCACAGGGTTATCTCAAACAAGGCCAGACATATATGCTCACAGACACTCTCCAACCATGGCCAGGAAAAGAGAGCAGATCCCTGATGATAAAGGAAGTCCAGAATTTCTGGAGGTCCTCAGAGAGATATCTGGACATGGTGGACTGTGACTTTAATATCAGGTTCTCCAACATGCTATACTTGAGCACATAGAGAATAAGTGGACAGATTTTATGGGAACATCCCATTTAGAGCAGTGTGTTCCAAGGTCTCTGTCTCTCTGTCTCTCTCTCTGTCTCTCTCTCTCTGTCTCTCTCTCTCTGTCTCTCTCTCTCTGTCTCTCTCTCTGTCTCTCTCTCTCTGTCTCTCTCTCTCTCTCTCTCTCTCTCTCTCTCTCTCTCTCTCTCTCTCTCTCTCTGAAATAACTAACTATGAGTTTCTGTGTTTGTTCCCTTTGGTTGCAGGAGAAAGTTTCTTTGGCAATGGATAGTTAACGTTCTGATATTTGACTATACCATAATATCATTAAGAGTTATTTTTCTTTTGATCAGTAGTATTTGGTTTTGCCATATGTTTAAGAGCTAAATAGTCTGTTGTTTTTGGTCACCTAAGTACTGTTAAGCCTATGTTCCATCTTGTGGAGAGGACATTGTTTAATCTCCGTTTAAGTCAACTCCTACATTGGTTGGATTCTGCTCTTTGCCACCATTGCCATGGTATAGTTTGGAGGGAGGAGAGATTATAGAACCAAGTTTATTTCACTGGGTTGGTGTTTGTGTTTCTCTTTTGTTAGCCTGAAGAATATCTTCCCATACCAACTACAGTAGGATGGAGGTGTGATATTTCTATGTAGACACAAACTCTACATGTCTGTGTCCAATGAACTGTGAAGATGTTTTTAGCAATGAGGCCCTGATGTCAGTTTGTGAAGAGCAACTCTTTGTCTTAGCAATTGCTTGGATTGTTGGGAATGCCCTTGGGACATCTTTGACCAACAACTCAAATAGATGTAACCAATTCCCAATATTGAAACTCCTTTTTGTAATAAGAGATGCCCACTTGGGTCTCCATCTTCCTCATTAATTGGAGACATCTTTAGCATCACCTCACAGATTTTAGAACATTTCCTCTGCACTAATGTATTATATCACACCTCAAATGACACTCAATTCTAGCTGTCTCTTCCCTAATCTCAACCCATCTTTCCCCCATTTTATCCTCCATTTCTCACAACCCCTGTCTACCCATAAAATTCCCTATTCTTCCCTCTCATAGAGATACATTTTCCCCCAATCATTTTCTCTATTCCCAATTTATTTGGATCTATGGATTATGGCTTGGTTTTATTTTAACCATTAATATTCACATATAAGTGAATTGATACCATATTTATCTTCCTGGGTCTATGTTACCTCACTGAGGCAGATTTGTTTCAAGTTTCTTCAAGTTTCTTCTAAATTTTATAACAACATTTTTTTTTGCAGATGAGCAATACACCATTGTATAAATGTAGTACATTTCTCAATCCACAGCTATTAAATCCATCCAATAGAGGGAAACTTAGGTTGTTTTCATTTTTGGCTATTCAGAATAGAAGAGCAATGATCATGATTGAGCAAGTGTCCTCATAGTAAGATGAAGCATCCTTGGGTGAAGATGAAGGATCCTTGATCCAGATGAAGAAAAACAGAACATTTGAAAATTTGATAGAAGATATTGTCTTTTACTATACTTGCAAAAGGAACTTTCATCATCGTGATTTGCTGAGGTACAAGACAGAAGAGGTACATATATCTGAAATTATTAAGGAGAATATGTAAGCTACACTGGGTAAAACATTTTCCTTTTCAGCTACAACTATTTCTTATATTTTTAGGTATGGAGTAAAGGGTTTGAATTTAAGGATAAGTTGCAATCAGAATGCTTATCTTAGGAATTTGTTGAAAATATTCAACAAGTTGAATAGGGAGGTTTTTTCTTAATGATGTTTCAGCTGAATGCAATTTCATAAGGATTTATTCTGTTTTAAGAAAGATTAGACACATTCAGTTGAATAAACCTGAAGCTCAAATGGGAGTATATTAGTTCAGGTTAAAGCACTGAGAAATGTGTGTTCTAAGGGGTCATAAGGATCAACTGGTACTTCAGGATATGTCACAAGCCTGAGTCCACTAGCCTCTCTGAGTCCTATCTTATATTTCGGATGGTTTTATATATTTATTTTGACTCTAACCTAAAGACAACTGCATGAACTCCAATGCTTACAGCCTTTAAAGTCTCATTCATTGTAAAACTGAAAGCTTTCAAAGTTCTGAGCTGTTAGAACACTGAAAAAGGAAATCATCTAGGGTATTTAAGACCAATTCTCCTTATCAACTTTCGGACAAATGTTCTTATGGAAGTTTACATCAAAGGGAATTTGGCTATGCTATATCTCTAAGATTTTTTAGGGTCTCCTCAAAATAGAGATGCTTAAGTTCTAAAAAAATTTTGGTTTATGAACAATTTCTCTGAATGTGGGGAATAGAACCTTAGGGAAATGTGGAGTGCCATGTTCAAACATCTTATGGAGCACAACATGAGGCATTTCTGAGGAAATGCTCTACTGCTATATGAAGCAGATGTTTGCAAAGCCCATTCTGAGGGCTGTTTCATCATAAGAGTAACATAATTCTTAGCCAAAAATAGTATATTCTGACATTAAAATAGAATTTGAGTTTTCATTTACTTCTCATAAAGTAAATTCAACAGTACTTTTTCAGTTTTGGAGAAGTCCTAAACTTAAAGTAAAACCCTATCAATAATAATATATTCCACAAAACTGGTTCCCTTTTTCCTTTGTATGCACTCTATTTTCTTCTCATCTATGTTTGGATAATCCCATACCTGATGTTTTCAACAGTAGGTTCTCCTCCTGCTGCACTAATAAAGCTTTCCCAATTCCTTCCCCTCTGACTTCTCTTTCTCATTGTCAAGCTCAGTTAGGTTGCTAGTGTGTTTTCCCCAAAGCTGCTCCTTCCTTCTTCTGTCACTATGAACTCTTTTCTGCTAATGTTTCATTTGTCTCTAAGTCCAGCTATGATGTGTACAGCATCGAGCACAGTGCCATGTACCATAGAGCTGAATAAATATTTGATGAGTGAATGCATATCATTATTTTCCTTCCCACCATTATATTTATGTGCATTCCTAGTTATTACTGAATTCTACCATTAAATTTGATAATATACATCATAAAACTCATGAAGTAGATAATTCTGAAAGCAAACTGTGATGTGATTTGAATTTTGGTTTATTAAAAGATTGACCCAAATTCATTATTTTAAATCTCAAAGAGAACTATCTTTTAATACTTGATAGTTAATCTTTGCAAATATGGTGATGTAATATCTCATATATTTCTTAAATAAAACTTGCTCATTTGTATGTATTGTATTCTGTTATTTTCTAAATTGAGAATTCCTTATATCCATAGATTTGTTTCTTAATATGTATATGAGAGAAAGTATTAAAAGACTGTGTATGACAGAGTGAGAGAGAGAGCATGAGAGAGATGTCTTCCTCTGTTTGATGTTCTGACATACATTAGATTTTTTTATATAGAAAAGCATTATACAAATATGAAAAAGCCTGTCTTGCTGAATTCCTTTATAATTATTTACCATGAGTACTAACTTGGTAACACTCAATATTCTTAAAAATTTTTATTAACTTAATACCATTTTCTTCCTAAAGACCTAAGTGGAGTACAAATAGTTTTGAAAGCTTATTAGTAATTACAAGGACCATTGTGGGAAAAGTAATAATTGTGAGCAGTGAGCATTTACTCCAATGGCCACACTGAATGAAATAATCATAAACAGATCATTTAATTATTCCTTTTATTGCTTTTTAATTTGGTTCATTAGTTGTTTGTTTCAGTGATGGTCATGAAATTTCAATTTTCTAAGAAATATTTACTGCAAGATGAAAATGTATCCCTTAGTTGAAAAATAATAGACAAAAAAAGATTCAAAAATAAACCAAACCGAAACTCTGTGAGTGTCTTTTATGCTGGAGCCTTTATATAAGCTTTAAAGTTACTTCTTACAATAACTATAATCACATTGCGTGTCCATCCCTGTAAGCAATATATGTCTTAGTAGTATTTATGTATTTTAAAAAAACATTATTTATGTGTTTATTTATATGTATGTGTGAATATATGAGCCATACACACATATCTGCTATTTTGTGAGCATGTGCTCAGGTACCTATGGATGCCCATGGAGGCCAGTAACAAGCTTTAAATCCATTAGAGGTGAAGGGAAAGGCAGTTCAGAGATCCCTGACATGATGGCTGAGACTTTCAATGTTTTCTGCAAGAGCAGAGAGCATGCAATCACTGTGCTATTTCCTTTGTCATATATATACATATATGTATATATGTATATATATTTACATATACATATGTATGTATATAAATATATATGTGAGTGTATGTTTGTGTGAGTGTGTATGTGTGTCTGTGTCTGTGCTCCCTGCACATGGCGATTAATTTTTTCCTGCTTTAGTCTGAGTAATTATTAATAAGAATTCAAAGATATATATTATGTATATTTAGGATATATGTAGAATATATATAATATATGCATATCCCCTATATTATTTATTATATATAATATATATCCCCATATTAGAATATATACATCCTAAAAACCAATTTTGTCATGTTTTAAAAAATGAATTATAGCAAGAGTTTTCTCCTGATAAGTAATTTAAATATTTGTCTACTTATATTCTATGTTCATGCATATTTATATATAATACATTTACCTTGCTAAGTGATGAGTATTTAATTAAATATTAGTAATAGTTATAACACCCTATGTGTAAAATAAAAAAAATGCACAGTATTTCAATTCTACTCTATAGAGACTCTTCCATTATGAGATCACTAAACATGTCACAAGTCAGAATATTCCAAAAGCATATTGGCTAATTTTAATTATAATTTGCATCTTAATTTGACTGAAATGTAGGCTAGTCAACAATAAACTATAAAAAATGTTAAAAATAAGTTCAAAGATTGTAAATTATTTTATCTAGAAAATTGTTACTACTGTAACTGTAGGAAATTACAAAATAAATTTATTCATTTAAATTTTTAAGTGTCTTGTTATGATTACCCAGCTGTTTGTGTCCCTGGCTGTGTTCCAGCTTGTCACAATTCTACCGTCTCTGTTACCCAAGTTTTGGGATTACAGACATGAGACATTAAGTCCAGTCAATAAACTTTTATTCCACAAGAAATAAGTAGATTAGTCAACCGACTTAAATTTAAAACTGTACTTAAGAAAGAGTGGCTGGTGTAGTGGCCAAAATACTAGATATTTGTAAGGGATATGGGTAGAGTCTCGTATCACACCACACAAATGATACAGGAAGTTAAGGGGTTATTTATTTGATTTTAATCCATCAGAGTAATATGACCTAAAATTTCATTGCAACCTTAATAATCTGAGCACAGTCATACATCTTTCTTTTTCTTCAAAAGTTCTGAGTTCTCTTTGACTTTATGTTCAAAGTACAATTAACAATACATCTAAATTTGTTCTTCAATGTGGAAGGCAAACTCTTCTGACAAAAATAGATTAAAAACATCCCATTAATTTACATTCGTATGGATTAAATAAAAATTCATGCAAGTGATAATGGGAAAGAAGAAATTAGCCCCGTGTATTATTTGTAGAGGCGTAGATGTAGGTTGAAAAATGTTAGTGTCCCATGAAACTTTCTTTATTAAATATTTGCATTTATTGTTAGATCACACAAAGATCATAGATGCAAAGTGTCTCTGTGTTTATTTTTGGAGGACACAGCTCTAGGAATGATAAGAAGAATGGTATCTGTGTTGTTGTGTATGGAATCCTTTAAAGGCCCTTTTGTTTCTCCCTTAGGGAAAGGCAAAGTCTAAGAACACCAGTTAAACATAGGATTCTTGCTCTGTACTAGCCTTACATGAAAAGCGATGAATTACGACGTCGTGCATGTGGCACACCATCTGTTCTTCTTTTGTTGTATTCATCAAATGCATCTGCTCTTATTCAGCTATGGGGAAGCTCTTAATCATCATTTACACCTCGAAATGCTGAGATGAATGAATGTCAGAAATGGGAGCCTATACAGAGAAACAAATAGAGCAAGAATCTGTTTCAGGTAAACCGAAATGAAACCTGGGTGAATAATCGGATGGAAAGAACTAAATTGACCATGAGTTGTAACAAATACTATACTGGCAAGGACCTACATCACCCCTCCTCCTAGGGGAGCCAGAGAAACTGATGTAAAATGTTTGACATCCTTGTCACGTTCCTAATCATATCTCCTAAAATATGTGTCTTCTTAGGACTTACGTAATTTGTCATTTACTCCTGGTTCCTTAATCTTCTTTATCTCTTCCTTCTCTTCACATCCCACCCCTCTTCACTTTCCTTTCTATTTGTTCTCTGTACCTAGAAAGAACTTCTCTCTGGCACATCTCTTCTTTGTCCTCTTACTGTGATATTTCTGTTACAAATATGGAAGCCATGGGGCCTGTGAACAATAGATTAAAACCTAAGACACCATGAGGCCAAGAAAACATTTCTTCCTGTAAGTTGACATTGTCAGAACTTTGTCATGAAGGAATAGATCCCCAAACTGACATTGTCAACAAATGTCAATATTTTATCAACTGGTAACAAACATTTGTATATGTTGTACATAGAAATTACTGTATAGATTTTGTTGTGCATAAAACAATTCCTGGAGGCATAGGACAACAAATATAAATTTCTGTCACCTGTAGTAGAAACAGCGTGGCTGCCTTGCAGGAGGACCTAATTGAGGACTACCTGAGAGACCAAGGATTGCTAACACAGACAATGCCAGCCCATCTGAACTTCTATTTAAAAGAGAGAATGCCAGCAAATTTATTGCTTAAAATAAAAAAGGAAAGATAAATAAATGTTTAGGTATACATTTAATGCTCCTTTGCTCTATGCTGCTAAATGAGCCAGCTTCTTCACTTAATTTTATTTGATTTTATTTTAATCTTATTGAAAATATTGTACAATGCATCCCAACTACAGCTTCTCTTCACTCCAGTCCTCCCAGCCTACCTCCATCCTCCCATTTTCCACAGATTTAATCCGGCTCTTGTTTCCTCCTCAGAAAAGAGTTGGGCCCCAAGCGATGATAGCCAAACAGGGCAAAATGTGATGCAATAAGACTTGGGACTCTCTATGTCCTATTGACTTTCAACAATTTCATGAAAGATTCTTTTAAAACAACACAGTAAATAAATGAACAAATAACATGCATTCTTACTTCGAGTGCTATCCAACTAGACTTTTCTTTAATCATGAGTTTGGGTGACTGAGTGTGGAAATAGTGGCAACTGTGTCCTTGACAGTGATAGAAATTAAGGTGGGCATTGCATAAAGCTTGTCAGTAGTTAGAAAACATGATGTTTACTAAGCCTTGTCTTGTCTTGCCTTCTTCTTGACTTGAAACTAATTTCTTAAAGTGATTTCTCAAATGTTCTCACAATGAATAAGGTTTGAACCTACCATTATTAATCTTCAGATATCAGTATAATTCAACTTAATTCAATATTCTATTAAGCTTTCTTTTTTTTCTATCTCTTTTTTTATTGAATATTTTTTGATTTACATTTCCCGGTTTCCGTCCATAAATCCCCAAGCCAACCCCCATCCCCCTTCTTCTATGAGGGTGCCCCCCAAATCACCCACTCTCTCCTGCCTCCCCACCATGGCAGGGGTCCAGCTTTGGCAGGACCAAGGGCTTCTCCTCCCATCGGTGCCCAAGAAAATCATCCTCTACTTAATGTGAAACATAATTGTTTTTGAATTTATTGGTTGTGGGGCAAATATTGACATATAAAAACTCAGGGTTTATTAAATGACTTTGTCAAGTAGAGGAATTTGAATCCACCAACATGGGTGCTGTAGCTAAATGATAGACATGCCCTTAGTACACACTTTTAATCCCAAACAATGATGCCTAATTGAAGGATGGACAAATATACGAATCACAAAAAGATTTGAGAAGATAGAATACTCCCAAATCTTTCTTTAACAGTACAGGAAGGAGAAGCTATTTAAGAGCACTGTAGGGAGAGAGAAGGCATTTAAAAAAAAAAAAAAGAATAGTTTTATAGGCCGGTTGCAGAGAGAACAAGATAGACACAGGTCAAGGCAGAATGAACCAGAGAATAAGAAGGAGGCAGAACATTAGAACAGATTTCTTGAGTTAGTTTGAGGACAAGCAGATTAAAACAGTCAGAAACTGGGAGAAGCCAGTTTGAATCAATCAGCATTGAGAGGAATTTGAGCCAGAACAACTAGGTTGAACTACCCAGCCAGACTTCAAGAAGAGCTTAGTGTTTATTCTCAGTAAGTTTCAGAGTTTGAAAACGGTCTAGGCTTAGGTTAGCAGACAGATGTAGTAAGTGTCTAAGACAACAATTGTATAAGGTGAATAAAAGTAACTTTTACATTATCAGAACTAATAAAATAGCCTGTCTAACATACATGATTTCATAAAGTCAATCCTGATACAACTTATTATGGTCTTTGCTTCCCGCAGTCTGAGCTGGTGCAGCTCACCAGCAGGCACGACAAACATTTCATTCACATCGTCAGACAGTGGCAACTTTCTGATTACTACGTAGCCCTATGATGATTTTAATCAGCAGCCTTTATTGGGCGTTTACTAGGTCCTGTATACTGAGACAAGTGTTAACGTGGATTATTTTATTTACTTCTGGCAACACTGTTAAAATACATTACATCCTTCTCTTCAAATTCCGTATAAGGGAAAAATAATCAGAGAAAGGAAAACAGTCAATGTCATATACGCAGAAGATATAAAATTTAGGACATGCAGTGAAGACTTAAGAGCCAAAGTCCTTGAACACTGTCTGATAAGTACCACCCGGAGAATCATCTATTCTCTTATGAGTTCTGCTTTACTAAGTGTCCTAGCATGGCATATATTAGATCCAATTTTCTCATCTCTTGGCCTGTATGGATAGTTCAGAGATCTATTTATCCACACAATAACATGAAAACGCTTGGTATTTTGTATTGCAATTTAAACATAAGAGTGCATGAAAATTAGGATAAATTTACAAGCAGAGTCATTTACAAGCAGGTACGGTTTTGCGAAGTAAGAAAATAAGAACAATATCCCTGATTTTTAAGGGAATGCTGGCTTCAGAGGAGAGGGAATAAAGCAAAGCCTTGCTAAAGATTGTCTACTGCCCTTTCGGAGGCTTGGATCTCGATATAGAACAAAGGGGAAAAAAATCTACCTATAACAACAAAATTGCTTTGCCCCCAAAGATCACCTCTCCCTGTAGGTTTCCCCTAAAGCCATTTCTTATTTTAAATAGTCACATAGCTTCGCTACTGCTCCTTCTCCAGGAAAGGAAGATGCACCATCCTGATAAATTTAGCATCCCTTCTACTGAGAATGTCTCCCAGGAGACACAAACAGTCACAGAATCAGATACACAGCCCTAGTAAACACCCTGTGAAATCCGCTATTATAGGAAACCAAAGGATCAGCATAAGCCACTTCCCTCTCCTCTGAAGCCAGTATTTGACTTCAAGCACTCCAGCCTCCTAAGGGCTGTAGAGGATTTATTTGTCTGTATAGATCAGTTTGCAAATGTTAATCGGGCCACTCAAGATAAAACTTTCGATAGTTCCTGTTTACTTTCTGCTTGGCAAACCATTATTTTTCCATGAGTGTGACAGAACTACCTGAGAAACATTTAAAAGTTAGATACCCCTACACAGAAACTTCTCATTTAGAGAGGTTCCCCATCTGCATTTAGAGAATCTCTTGGAAAAGACAGCCATATATTTTGTTATAAATTAACAATTATTTAAGGGGATAAGAAAATTTAGAGCAAGGAGTTGTTGCTCAGAATAGGGTGGAACTCACATCTCAGCCATGTCATACAGTTGTGCTGACTCAGTACACGTCAAACTGCTTATCACTGAGCACTTCGGAAATGGCATGGTTGCTT
The DNA here is from genome assembly GCF_011064425.1 of Rattus rattus. Lineage (NCBI taxonomy): Eukaryota > Metazoa > Chordata > Mammalia > Rodentia > Muridae > Rattus > Rattus rattus. Next base: position 89,117,912 of record NC_046156.1, read on the forward strand.
TTGCTTTTCTTTAAAGGGATAACTAAGAACAGACAAGTTTACAAAGTGTGCTGTAACTCTGTTTCTCTCTTGCACATATTCACACATACAAACTTGCACATATCCATATACCGAAGGAGATATATAACTGTCAATCACAGAAAAGATTATGAACATTTCACTGAGTATAGACATAAGTACCTATAAGTGTCTAAATGTGTAAGACAGCCCCCATCAGGTCGGTAAAAGTTTCTCATGCTGGCTATGTAACACTAGCATTCATATTATTTCCAGAGTCATGTCAGTATTATGAGACTCACTGGTTCATGCTGTGTGATGCTTCTCATGACATCTGGTTGAAGCACTGTAATTCATCAGTCTCCATACTGTCAAAATATTTTCCACCATAAAATATAAGTCTTTGTTCTAGGCCAATGATTTCATATTGAATGTTCATGTAGACAATTGTTAAATCCTCTGTGGTGTAATGTTTTATTTTGCAGAATATTCTAATCTGAGTGAGATTCCTATGGGCTATATTAATAATTGCATCGTAATTTAGCAACACCACCAGTAAGTTTGAAATATTCAAGCCTTACAGTAACTTTGCACATATCACTATGATCTAGTTAGTACACGGTGATAGAATGACTGTATGTTTTAAAGTTAATATCTACTTTCAAGATAATGCTTTATTAAATGTTTCTCTTGGAGCAAGGGAAGGAAAAAACAATCTCTCTGTACAAATATTTGGTAAAATATTATCATTCATATAACTTATTAAAGAAGCTTATAACAAAGAAAACATAATAAAATACAAACATACATACATACATCATACATACATATATTTGGAATAAGATATCCAGTAAGTGGAAAACTCTATAAAAAGATCAATTCTAAAGATAATAGGAGTAGAGGAAAAGGATCATAGATTAAATAGAAGAAAATTTTTATAATCTAAAGAAAGTGTGTTGATTAAGGCATAAGAGGCATACAGAAAATGAACAATAGAAGGTCCCCTCAGCATATGATGAATGAAACACTGAACATACAAAACAAAATAGAATTAAAAAAAGCTGCACGGAGAAAAGGCGAAATAACATATAAAAGTATACCTTAGATAGCATCTGATTTCACAATAGAGACCCTAAAAACCAGAACAGCTAGAAAAACATTGTTCTGTAGACCCTAAGGGATGAAAGATGTCATCGCAGGTGCTATCCACAGCCAAACTTGCAATCATAAGGCATGGAAAGAATAAGACATTCCATGACAAAACCAAATTCAAGAAAATTCTAGACACTCATTCAGCCGTTCAGAAGGTGCTAGAAAGAAAGCTCCAACCTGAAAAAGTTTACCACTACTAAAGAAGGAATAAATTATCCCAAAGAAAGAAATCGAGCAAGCATACATATATACAAAAAACACAGCACACAGCAAACCAAACACAGGAATCATCAACATTGTTCATCCTTATCTGTTTTCATTAACTGTCTCTATTACCCAATTTAAAATACACGAGAGAGAGAGAGAGAGAGAGAGGAGAGAGAGAGAGAGAGAGAGAGAGGGGGAAAGGGGGGAGGAGGGGAGGAGGGGGAAGAGGAGAAGGGAGAAGAGGAGAAGGGAGAAGAGAAAAGAGAGAAGAGAGAAGAGGAGAAGGGAGAAGAGAGAAGAGGAGAGACGAGAAGAAGAGAGAAGAGGAGAAGAGACGGGAGGAGAGGCGAGGAGAGAAGAGAGAAGAGGAGAAGAGAAGAGAGAAGAGAGAAAACAGAAAAGAGAGAAGAGAGAAGAGAAAAGAGAGAAGAGAATGGATGAAAAACAGGATGTAGAGAGAATATCTTGTGTATGGTAGGGATGTGTCATCTGTCAATTAAAAATATAGCCTATAGGAGAGTATAGACTAGAATATGTGATGGGCAGAACGTAGATTAGTGTAAATTTTACATCTTTAGCTAGTCAGAGAATGAGCCTAGACATTTGGCCTAGGTGTTTGCAAATGCATGTTGAGTGTGAGTTGTTATTCTCAGAGCTCGGAGACGAATGGAAAACAGTTTATTTATTGCAACAGGATCCATCCTTCTGCTGACCAAAAACCATACCTCAACCTCGAGGTTAGGCACCACTGCAGGACAAAAGCGTGGTGAAAGACAGCCCAAGCAAACAGACCTAAGGTCCCAGCTCGTGCAGCCACTTTAGCATCACACAAAATAGATTTTAAAACTGAACTAATCAGCAGGGATAGGGAAGAAGTGTAAGGACTCATCAGATGAAACAAGTTGATTGGGAGGACATTGGAATTATTGATGTGAGTTCACAAATACAGAGCCACACAAGTTCATACAAAGAACCATTAGAGCAGCAGCTTAAGTCACATATGGACACTCACACAATGATATCAGGAGACTTTGAGGTTCTACTCTCACCAATAGACGGATCCTCCAGATAAAAGTAAACAGGGAAATGCTAGAACCAACTGATGTCACAAACCCAATGAACTGAACAGATATGTGCAGCATATAGTTCTCAAAACAAGATTGAACAGATATAAGAAAATTGAAATAATATCTTCATCCCATCTGATAAAAAATGGTTAAAAAACACAAAAAATAAAACAAACAGAAACAGAAAGCTTATTAAATTAAGGAAACTGAACAGATTAATGGTGAATAAAAGTAGATTAAAGTGGAAATTAAAAATACATGACAAACATTACAGTATTGGATGGAGGACACAAGATAACCAAAGTTTATGGGATAGGATGAAGGTAGATCTAAGAGGGAAATTCATAGCGCTAAGAACTTACATTGAAACATAGGAGAGAACTTATAGTAATAACATAAAAATACCTCTGACAGTTCAAGAACAACAGGAGTAGATAGCAAAAATTTTCAAACTTAGGCATAAAGCAATTCACTTAGGACTCTGTCTTCCTTGTTATTTGGCAGTTTTATTCATCAAGTAAAGGTTTCAGTACCAAACCTGAGTTACATCTAATTGAGTTGTTGGCCAAAGGGGTCCCATAGGTATCCCAAACAACCTCAGCTAATGTGCACACTGTATGTTGCCATCCACAAACTAACGGGAAATCACCGTTACTTAAGACAGCACATACACAGGTCAATCAAAATGGAGGATTTCATCTGGTGCCTACATGGAGCCCTCACCTCTCCCCCTTTTTCATGTCTTTGGAACAGAAAGATACTTGGCAGACTATGAAAAGAGAAATATAAACATCAACTTAATCACAAACCTTTGTTCTACAGTGGTGTACAATGGTGGCTTGCCTGTAAGATATGCTTTTGTAATGCTGGCACAAAGCTTATGGGAGTAACCAACTAATGTCTGCTGTGCTTTACACAAGCTGCAGCCCACACCCCACATTGCCTGGGTAACCAATAACCTGAGACTGCATTAGCCCAGGCATCATTTGCTTTGTATATGGCAATAGATTGCCCAAGTGATAACTTCTTTAAGACTACAGCTGTCTAATTTTAAAGAAAACAGTGACACTAGCCGGTCTCACACCATTCACTGGCTTCTCATACAACTCTATATTTCCTAACACAACCATAAAATCCTTACCACAGAACTTAAGATTGTGAATTTAAAAATTATATTTTTTAAAGTCTGCCAGCAATTTCTTCCAGGAGTTGTAACTTGGTATAAAGCCTATTATTCTGTCTTGGCAGTAATTTTTTCTTTTTATATATTTTGCCCACTGGCATACTCATTACACTGCTATGATATAGGCTATTTTAATCTATAATTACACCTTATTATCCAATGCCCTTTAGACACTTCAAAACTGCTTTTTAGAAGCTCAGTGTAGCCTATTCCCTCAAGAAACAGGATCTTTATCCAATATTTTTATGTATCACTTCCATTCATATTCATACAGCAGGATTGTTAAATACAGCTGTAGTTACTGACCCTTCTCAGCGGCTATTCATGGCACAGCTGCATAGTGGCACCATTTATAGGTGCTTAGAGCTGTAACCACTGTGTCTCTTTTTGGAGAGATAATGCAAATGTGACTAGAAATAAAATTAATGTGAACAATTATTTTTTGCTGTGCAATAGTTTCAGCAGCTTACCTGTCAAATATCTAGAGCTCAGTAAGTACATCCCTGAGATATTTTAAATTATAGCTTTATTCTAAAATTCTCCTCTCTTATTATTTTGCTTACCTTTTCTTATTCCTTGGTCAAATAAGCTACTGTAGTTCTAAAGTCAATTTGGTTCATTTCTGTCCCTAATATTAATTAATGAAATCAGAATTAATGATATCGGAGAGTTAATTACTATGTTATGGTATTTTTCATTAATCAAATAAGAATCTTCTGTACTCCTGACACTGTATTTCTTGAGTATGTAGTGAGCGCTGTGTAATCTGCCATATGGCCTGAGATCAACAAAGAAAACCATAGGTTAGCCAATTCAACTATTTGAAAAAATTCAATAGTAATGTTCAAAACATCAGTTACTATAGGTGCTTAGAAATGAGCTGGTATATTACATTCCCCTTCAAGATACTTGAGGTTGTCAGGCCAGCATATTTTTCCCCACAGCATTGTGTTCTCTCAAATTCATGCTAAACTTATCAGGTAACCTTAAGATTTATCATTTAACCTACACATTTTTGAGAAAGAATTCTGGCAACGAACACATTGCAGATTATGCACTGTCATCAAAAATCCCTGGCCAAACTAAATGCAGGAATTACTTATTAATGTGAAGGTTCTCAAAGTTCTAAAATATGTGTTTCAGGTTCAAGCTAGATTAAGGCAATCTCTCACCGGGTAATGTCAGGAAGATGTAGAATGAAACCAATTTAGCTCTTGCCCTTGGATAAAAGAGAAAGAGCACAAATCCAATAGAGGGAAGAAAAGTCAGCAAAGTGTAGCCTAACAGAAGTGAGAAGACCCAAGGTAGGTGCTGAGAAACTGGTCCTGACTTCTGAAGGAATGTTGGCTGCTCCCATGAGTGTGGTCCTTCGAAAATAATTTCGTTTTGAATTAAAAGAAATAATAACTTTATAGAGTACAGTGTGATTTCTATGATGCAGTGGCTTAACAGAAAATACCTTTCCCAAAGAAAAGCAGACTAAAAGAAGCTTCTTAAGGAAGACATTTTAAAACGTGTGGACAAATGTATGAACGAATCTACAGTCGCTTAATAAAACTGCTAAATTGTTCTTAAGAGGATAAATATTACACCAGTGGGCCCATTATCCCTGAAAAAAAATAGTACTGTAATTCATATGACCCTGCAATTGTTGAACCAACCAAAAATGCACCTTCTGACACTGAAACCTAGATTAGCAAGCACACAATCTCAGCTCAGTTTCAGCTGTATCTTCTGTCTCACATCCAATGTCTGTACTATGTGCAGAAATACAGTTTGATTAGCCAGCTCTGATGGGCAAAGAGACAGACAGGAATGATCCTGTGTTCTTCTTGAAGCCTCTGGGACATCTGTGACCATCCATGTCTAACACTATGATTTTTATTTAATAACAAACCGAATAGTTCTAATACCGAACACTATTCATTCATGCCATGCAGACTATCATCTATCTGTCCTAGTTTTATATTTGGGTTACAAAGCAATGAGATTCTGTTGCTGTAAAATTATATATATATATATATATATTCTGTCTTTTATCCCGCATTAGATCTGGCACCGCAGTGCCCCAAGTTACCTGGTAGATACCTTCATCTCAGTCAGCAAAGCGTCTCACCCACTTTGCTCCATCCCATATCGCACTGCCGATGGGTACTCTCTGAGCCTGGCAACAATCTCTCTACCCGTCAAGTTCCCAAAGCAGGTTGCCACCATGCCAGACATACACATCCCAATTCTGTGGCAGCCTAGTGTCTCCAGGCATCACATACTCTCTTGAATTCAATTAAATCACCACATGAAAGAACACACAACACAATAACCTCTAATTCAATTGATAATATATAATTTGCTCATCTAGACATACAAAGTCCTGAACACATCCATCCTTTAAGAATATTCATAACAACCTGTAAATGTACAGAGAGGAATCTTAACATCAGTCTCCATGTTCTCTCGGCTGCTTCTCTCTCTGGTTCCGGTCTCCTCCTCACTCTAAAACTTTTCTCCTGCCCATCTTTCCTTCTCATCCAATGATAGGCCTCATTCTATATTGGACCTGCCTTCACCTGTATAATGTCATCATCCTATAAGATTCCACACTCTTCATTTGGGTGAACACTCCTTACAACTCTTAGCACATCCTATCTTAGACACACAACCTAGTGTTCCATGGTATTTAACAAAATATAGATAATTTCGTCACTTTCCTGTTCATTTGGCATTTCTTGGTCCTATAACTGCTAAGATTCACTTGTCATTTCAAACTACATGTATAAAGGAAAAATGCAATTAAATCATTTATGATGACATAGTCTATTTTCTTCATTGAAAGGGTCACAGAATAACTCAATAGATGACTTAGAATCTCCTATACCCTGAAGGGCAAACTAAGAACAGAGAATGATCTCACACTGTGTGATACTTTAATACTAAGCATAAAATATTTAAGCACATTTCTGTGGCCTCTTGCCCACGAGTTCTTATTTTTAATCTAACTACATTTTAATAACTGTTTTCATGTACTCTGGAGGGTAGAAAATATGGCTGGAAAATGTCTTGGCTTGCGATATATTCAATCATTTGATGACCAGCTTATAATTTTGTTCAAGATTTGAATCAATGTCACAAATTCCTAATTCATCTCAAAAGAAATAAATTTAGCATTAGGATAATGCTTACTGTATAAAGCTCATATTTACAGAAATGTTTTCAAATGCCTAGTCACTAAACCAGTAAATCAGGGTCACTTTTTGTATATATTGAAAACTTTGTATTGGAAACTATTTTTCTTCTGTCAGAATTTTGAACCCTATCCCAGGAAAGAGGTAAATTGAATACACCTAATTCCACAAATAAAATTTTAAAAATCGATAATATTTAAATCCAGATATAAGTACCCAAGAAAAATAGCATCTATCGGTATTAAAGTGATAGGATTAAGGATAATTTGCACTCCTCTAAGTTGTGTCTCTTCAGAGCTTCTTAAAAACTCTAAGTCAGATAAAGATTTGACTTATAATACATTTAAGGGGGAGGGAACTTTCAGTAAACTTCATAGAAATTCCTTAGGTATTTTCATCTAAATTCTTAATCAGAACACTATGCACCATTATATCAGAATTCCAATAAAGGAGGAAGGTATCGGTAAATAGATAGATCATGTGCTTTACTTATATAAATTGTCTATGGGTAAATAAATTCATGTAATGTGTTTCCATAAATATTTCAGGTTTAGGGGCTTATTTTTATCCATGCTATCAAAATCAATATTAGTAAGGTAATTTTAATCTGAACTGATTCACTTTTATGCAAGAAGCTTCTTATGAAAAAAGGAAATTGTGTTAAATTACATATCTTTTTAATATTTCCATACTTAATTAGGACCAGAAAGGAAATCATACTGAATACTCATCTGTTAATAACATATTAATTATAGTGGTTTTGAATTCTTGCACTATTTTACACTTGTATTAATGCCAAATGAAAGCAATGTGATCATTTCTAAAATGGTTTGCGAAAATCATTTCTTAGTGGTTTGTGAAAGATGTCTGAATGAGGTTTGGAGAGTAAAACTGGCTGAGGAATTGCAAGAGGAGCTGTAATAGAATCAGTAAATTGCGTTACCCATACCTTGGCTTAGTGCAAAATCAGGTTTTGTTTTATACAAGCCCTTCAAGTTTCTAAACCATTCTTATAAGTCACTCATGAATATTAACAGTATAATGGTATGTGAACCCTTTTATAGACAAATGCTTCACAAGGGAGAAAATTCTTAACAGGTTTCATAGTAATTCCGTTAATGTCTGGTTCTTTTAATTGGCATTTTTGATTGTCCTGATGGTCAATACACTTTCCTCATGATGCACTGTGGCCTAGAGCATAATTACATTTCTTTTCACATGCAGATGTAATAGACAGCTCAGTAATACCCACTCACGTATTTTTTTTCCCTAAGAAAACATTGAGATATTTGTCATTTTTCCTGTTACTCATATTGGTACAGCAATGGGAAAGTCAGAAAACTCTATAGTTGCAAAGTTGAGAGATGGCCAATATTTATAAACCCTTTTTTCCCCTAGGATTGATCAAAAACCCATAAATAAGGGAGTCACATGTCACAGGCAAACCAGCTACTGAAATACTACCTCTGTAACTAAAATGGCAACTCAAACCCTGAAGTGTGCTAAATTCCAAGTAACAGAAAAGTTGAATCTGCTTCTATCTCTGTCTCTTTCTGTTTCTCTGGAAAAGAACGGAGCCCAAATTTCAGGCAAACAAATGTATTTGCCAGAAATGAGTAGGTGTCCTCAGTCTGGATGAGAGATGCATAGAAGAATTCCTATACAAAGGTGACAGACATAGGATCCTTCTCAAAAATGCTGAAGTGTCATATGTGTTGTTCTCACAAATGTTACTGAACCACTAGTGTGCATTTTGAGCAAACTAATATGACCTTCACGTTGACACAGAATACATAATGGTTCCATATTCTGATGGACCCAGCTATGGTTATTTTTTCCAAGTACAGCATATTTTCTGAAACTACAATGTACCTTATTCAAAAATTTTCTTTTACTAGCATCTCTCATTTTTGATGCCATATGGACATTTTGAATGGCATGTATGTCGTTTCTTTTATTATGTAGATACATATCGATTAGAGCCATGCCATTCTTAGAAATGAAAAGGACATTCCCTAGGCATTTTAATTTATCTACTTTCTAATCCTCATTGTAGTGGAATGACTAGCTTGAAACTTTAACCACTATCCTAAAGTGAATGGAATGTCAAAGGCCATGATGGAAGGCCTGTGCTTCACAAAATCATCTTTTAAGAGAGAGTACCTTCCGTGTCTGTTTTGTTCGTTGCTTTCCATTATGAGATATGTAAGAGAAGGAGCCCTAAAATATTTAATTCAGATGCTATCTCCAGAGAACAAATTAAGTCATCTTAACCTCCAGAAGACAAAAGACTGGAAAGACAGTGATCTTCATTCCAAGGAATGAAACACACGAGATATTAAATCAATGGAAATTAGATAAGTAACTCTTGCAGTTATATAGCATGATGAAATGGCATAGAAAGTTGGAAATTGAAGAAGTTAACCTTTCCATTAGTAGGTCTATCATGGAGAGCATTGTCCTTCAATTAAACTGGGTTCGACACATATCTAGAGTTCTGAAAAATCTTTATCTTCAATAACACTATACACATCAATTTAACATCTTCCTATGTGTTGATAAGAGAAAAGGAAGGAAGAAAAGATACCAATGACCTTGAAGCTAAAATGAACTTGGAAAGTTCTATAAAAGACTGACTAAACCTTAAGAACGTGACCAAGAAGCAAAGTTTGAAAGTAGAGCCTGAGCTCTTGTTGTCATATAAAACCTACTTTCACATTATTTTCCTCAAAACTCTGACTTGAACTGGCCATTTTCTCCTTCCTGGAAACTGGAGATGGATTTAATTCCAGGCCAAAATGCTTCCTGGGATTGTTGCCAATACTATGACCTTAGTGAAGTTCAAGACATTTTCCATAAATATATATGGAACAGAGAAAAATCATAATTTTTCTGTTAAATAGATAATCATTCCTACATTAAAATGCATCACAAATGTGTCAAATACATCAGAAATCAAGGGAGACACTCTATCTAGGCACCACATTTCTTCTTCCCTGTTACTAAATGAATCATATAACATTCTGAGCTAAATCATATATACTACCTAAGGGGAGGAATCATGTGGAAAGATACTTTGGTTATAATGTAAAGGAAGCCTTAGGAATAAAATTTCCCGTGAATGCTCTCAGATATAAACATTTTGTTTCTACGTATCAAGAGACAAGCCTGCCTCATTGGTGTTTTTATGTGTTGTAGAGGCACACTATGAGCTGTCTAAGGAAAGCCACACAGAAGTTGTTCAATTCTACAAGTCAAGAGTCATACTTCCCGATATTTGTCACACAATCATAGCGTGTGTTTGTGTACATTGCACTTGTAATGTACATCACCAGGCACATATAGAAGTCATAAATCAACTTCTTTTTTAATATTTTATCACACTTTACCCGTTCTCTTTGAGGCAGTCTCTCACTAAACATGAACCTCAAAGTTTTATTGCTAGAAAGATAGCGCAAAATTTCATTTCAGCTGACAGGCCCATGAGGACGCATTGGTTTTTTATGTGTGTCCTGATCACTGTATTGGAGATAAAATGTCACATCTAAGCAGCAAGCCTTCTGACATACAAAGACATTTCCTTATAATTACACAATTATACTCTTGCTTTCTGGTTCACTCATATAAATAAAATAAAGGACACTGGACTAAAGGAAAGACACCTAAGAGCCTATCACTCACTACTGGAAGTAGATGCAATGTAAAAGTTCATAAGTAGAAATATTATTGTCTAAATTTTATTTTTAGAACTGATCCACTCATTACCAGTAGCTGACTCCATGGGTAAGAGCTCTTGCTGTGCAAGTTTGTGGAATTGAAACTGAGTTCCTAACGGGCTCCATGGAAAGGTGCAGGGACCCCTGTGTGCCTGCCATCCAGGGCTGAGATGGGGAGCTGTCCACATCGATACACAGATACACAACATGCATGTAATTCACACATACTCACATGTATGCCCAGTTAGATTAACTCACACTTTGGGAAGAAAAATAAATCCAAACATATAAAAGAAGAGAATGATTTGAAAACCTTATTGGGGAAGATGGATACTTAGTGTCTCAGGAAATTTACTTCAAGTAATATGTATTATTAAATGCAAGACACTACAATTGACAGAAAAGCTACACACCAATGAAGTTGAAATACTTTCATTTCTACTCTGGCAAAACAGCCTGATACTATATACAAATATATATTAATGTATATAATATATAATATTATATACATAATGGATATGCAATTATTTTGTATATATAATTACAAAGTGCATTACATAATAGATTAATTCAAACCCAAAAAGAGAATGAGAAGAATCCTCAATTGAGAAATAAAATGCAATAGTGATATCTTGGAATTCTGCCCTTAGATTCTTCCTTTGCCTTCTTTACAATATCCCCTGATGACCATGGGGAGATATTCTCAAAGGTGCATTAGTGGCACGTATAAATTGGCAGTGATCAGTTTTCTGGCTATACATAAAATGGAATTCATCCTCCGCTTTGCAAATCTAGTCAACTACTCACAGTAGGAAAGGAATGAACACTATAAACCCTTACTGGAGAGTCTACGACTCCACTTCCCTACATCTGTTTATCTGCATTCTATTCGCTGTTACTGTATCCACAGAGACAAGAAACTCTCATCCATCATTAAATATTCTTCCTTTACAGTAGACAGAGACAATAGTAGATATCACAACTGGTCAACTATAGAGAACATCTGATCGTGTGGTGCCCATTCTCACCATTCTTACTTGCATATCTATAAATATTTCAAAAACATATGTTTACATGTTATATATGTGTGTGTATATATATATATGTCTTAGATACGTTTGTACATGTATTATGTGTAATATATAGGAATGATGAGTAACTATCATAAACAGAAATTAAATCACACTAATCATATCACAATGCAGTTCCTTCCTCCCCATTGTCAGTGAAGCAAAGATCAGTAACTAAATTGTTTTAACCGTTTATAGTAGAATACACTAAGACAAACTTACAGAAGATTAAAAGGGCTTCAGCTAATGGTAGATGCAAATTCTATTTGGAAAAAAATACTCAGAAATGGAACTGCCTAGCAGTGTGTTGCTAAGACATAGGTAGAGCTTGCTGTACCAGTGTTTCAATTGCTTCACACTGTGTTTGTTAGCAAAGAGGTTTGATAGCTAAAAGTATTAATGACTAGAATAAATACTAAGCTCCTTCAGAGTACTGTTTGTTAGAATCTTGTACCAAAACAAGCATATTCCTGCTTCTTTCTTCCACTTCTTGAGGAGAGACAGACAGTAATCATTCAAGCAAAGCAATATATTATATTTATGGTTAAGAAATATAAAATTAAAGAAATTTTAACATATTGGGTGTGGTGGTACCAGCCTTGGGAGAATTAGTTAAAAGGATTTCCATGACTTCAAGGCCAGCGTACTTGTACATAGTGAGTCTCAAGACATCCAGGACTAAAAAAGTGAGACCACGTCTCAAAAAATTAATAAAATAAATACAAAATAAAGAAAAACAACATTTATGCTGTATTAATGAGTGAAATGATAAAATCAAGCTCATTTGTAAAATCACAGGAAGGAAAACTGACAACAACAGCTACCAACACACACACACACACACACACACACACACAGACACACACAAACACAGCCACACACCCACACACACACACACACACACACACACACACACACACCACACACACACACACACACACACACCACATACCACACACTCACACACACACACACCACACACGCACACACACACGCATGCATTCATACACGCATACATACATACACACACACACAAACACATATGCACACACACACAACACACAACACGCACGCCCGCACACACACACACACACACACACGCATGCATGCATACACGCATACACACATGCACACAAACACACACAAACACATATGCACACACACAGGCACACACACCACACACACACAAATAAATGTTACTTGTTACTGCTTAAGTAGAGAAGATACAAGCATCTGAAAAAAATTTGCTAGGGTCATAGATTTCAAACTTGCAGTGATGTATTTTTCTCCTAAATTAATCAATTATACCCTGATAGGACTTGAAGTTTGTCATTTGTGGAATTTATGCTAAATGTATATTGCAAGGAATAGAAGAAACATTCAAGGGATGCAATGACTCTGGCGTACAGAAGGTCATAATCGTCACTAGCATTAGCATTTTGTTTAAGCTGAGTACTATTACATTAAGCAGCGATGCTGGACAGGAACCAAGCTACAGAACTCCATCCTCCAAGGGAAACGCTGAGCTATAAGTCGCTGGGCAGGCTTGCGTCCATGGAGATAAATGGCTGAAGGGCTTACTCATCGGAGACACGCTATGCAACTGGTGCATCAGAACCTAGAATCTGCTGAGAGATTCCACGGCAGCAGTATATACAATCTGCGTTTTTGGTTTCATTGCCATTTGGTTGATTGGTTTCTTGTGTTTTTGAAGTGAGTTACTTTACAATCCAGTCTATCCAGGAACTCACTGTGTAGAGCAGGCTGTTCTCAATTCCAAGTGCTAGGATAAAAGTTGTGCACCACCGTGTCTGGATTATGTACTACTTTAAAAATGAATGTGTGCTTTTCATCCACAATCAACCGTTTTCCATTTTCGTCAACGATGTCCGAATTTCAGTTCCGCGTTGAACTTCATGTAACACTGTTCTAATAACAAAGACGATGTCTCTGAGTAGAAAGTAAAAATGTTAGCAAAGAATCTTAAATAAGTAAAAGAGAAATAAAACCCACAACAGTGAGACATCAGTAGAAGAAGTAGGAACGAAAGAGGACACTCCCCCTGGGGCGGGGGCAGGAGGCGGGGGCTGGGAGACATGGAGCAGTAGGGGAAATTCTTCCATATCCTGTAGATTGATTCTTATCCAGAGGAACCCATCTAAAGGTGCCAGAGAAAACAAATTCTACAAAGTTGTCCTCTGATTCCCACAAACGTGCTCCTGCTCACACAGACACAAAAGACACCTCCCCCCCCAACCCTACCACACACACACATACACACTCATTAATGGAAATCAGAACTCAGGCGGAGAAGTGTGCTGTGTTCTGTGTTCTTATCCTTCCTTCCTGTTGATTACTTCTTTCAAAGAATGTGTGTGCGTGTGCATCTGTAGGTCCACGTGGCTGCAGGTGCCCGTGGAGCACAGAGGCTTCCGATCTCTTGTGAGATGGTGTAGCAGATGTTCATAAACCACCAATGTGGTTGCTGGAAAACTAACCTGGGTCGTCTGTAAGAACTCCCAGTGTCCTTACCTGCTGAGTCACTGCTCAAGCTTCAAAGACTACTTTAAATGGGAACAATGAAATCACTCTATCAAAAAATATAAAGTAGCAAATTGATTTTTTATGCAAGATTCAACTATAGACTGTCTAAAAGAAAGTGTTTGATTTAAAGATATAGATTGACAGAGAAAGGACAGGAAAAGAAATTGTCTGAAATTTATAACTAACATGGATCAGGACTAGCTACACATAAATCAAGTAAAAGGGATGAGAAGTCAGAAACAATCCCCAGACGCAAAAGTATATATTTAACAATGGCACTACATCCCTTCAGAAAGCATATTAATTACAAATTTGCACGGATTGATATTTGGAACCTAAGCACATGCCCCATTTTGAGAGGTCTGAATGAATGAATTGGCTGCAATATAATAAGATAACAGTCTAAATAGCAAGATTTCTTTCTTTTTTTATTACTATACTCCAAAGCACATATAATGATGGGTTTCAAAACTGTTTTTCTCTAAGCAAGTCATATAATCTGACCACTTCATTCATGTATGTCTCCCTCCTGAGTGGCCTTGCTGGTCCTACTTTCACTTCTATTTTCATCGGTGTGTTTTGTTTTGTTTTTGACAATATACTAAAAATATAGAAATATAATATAGATAGACTGTAGCATGCTGACTTAAATATCTTTCATTAGGTTGTTGATGTCAGATTGTCTCTCCCTTTATATATATAAAGAACTTCTGTTTCTGTAATAACTACTAATCTACCCTTGTATCAGAAAACTATGAATATTCGTTTGTCTTCTACTTCCTTACCACTGTTTGGTGTTATTCATTTTGATAATGATACTCATTCTGATTTGAGAGATGAAATATATCTCAGTAAAGATTTTAATGGCATTTATCAGACAGCTAGAAATACAAGTAGGTCACCATCATCCATTTATTATCTATTTATACTTATACTTTTGAGAACAATTCATTTCGTTTACCAATTTATCAATGCATCAGCTGTTTTTGTATATTCTTTTAAAATCTTATAAATATATTTCCTTTGTCTGGTGAACAACTGCAAGAAACTTCTTTGCACTCTCTAGCCTGTTTCCTTAGTTAATTGTTTATTTACAGAGTTGAAGTTTTTCATTTCAGGTTAATCCCATTTGCCAGTTCATGGCATTATTTCCTGAGCTATTAGAGCTACTTTTAGAAATCCTATCCTTTTCTTGGCATCTTGAAAGATTTTTGTAAGTTTTCTTCAAACATTCTCGGAGTTTGGGGTTTCATATTAGGGCCTTTAACCCGATTTGAATTGATTTTTGTTCATTAAAAGAAATACAGAGATTTTACTTTTCTATATTTGAGTACCTTGTTTTACAAGGTCCATTTGTTAAGGAGATGGTCTCTTCTTACGGTGCGGAGTTTGCAATTTATGACAAGTCAAATGGGACCAACTATGCAGGTTTGCTTCTGGGTCCACTACATACCTATTGGTGCCAGTGACATTCCACTTTATTACATTGAATATGCAATAGCGTCAGCCTCCTTGACACCTCCAGCACTGCTCCTTTCTCTCCTTTGCTTTGCTTTTCGGGATATTTAGTGCTTCTAGCTTCCATATGTATTCTAGGATTGCTTTTCGCTTCTGTGAAGCGTGGCATAGGGATTTCACTCAATCTTTTGGTAATAGAACAATTTCTATGACATTAATTTTACTTATCACAAACATGGAAGTTATTTCCATTGTCAATGTCTTCTACCGATTTTGTTTCCCATGCTTTACACTTTTCAATCTAAAAGTATTTGATTCGCTTTTATTCTTTTGCATGGTATTGTAGCTATTGTGCATTTTTTCTTTCTTTTTTCCTCAGCATATTGACTATTGCTGAAGAATTAGTAATATAAAATTCTCTCTCTCTCTCTCTCTCTCTTCTCTCTCTCTCTCTCTCTCTCTCTCTCTGTGTGTGTGTGTGTGTGTGTGTGTGTGTGTGTGTGTTTATTTCCCGCGGTTTGACCTGAAGATATGAAACATAACAGCAAGTACCTTTACTTACAAAGACGTCCTGCTGGTCTCTGATTTTTGTGTGTGTAAACAACACACTTTTGTGCTGAAAATTATTTTTCAGTCTAAGAGAACTCCTTAAGATCTTAGAAAAAGTAGTGTGTATATTTATAGGATGTGCCCATGTGTAGAAACACTAGTATTACGAGCAAGGTTGACACACCCCGCTTTGTACTGGTTGTGAGGATTAGAAACTGGGTTCTCGGATTTGCATTCCACTTGCTTTTCTCATTGAGCCACCACACAAGCCCTCTGTGAGACCTTTCGAAGAGACATATCTCTGAAAAGTAGTGATAATTTTTCCCATTCTAATCCCTTTTAATTTTTTCTTTTTTCTTATTCTTCTGTCTAAACATGAGTACTATTGTCAATAATACTAGCAAAGCAAACAACCTTGCTTCTTATTGCTAATTTTAGAGAAAAGTCACTGAGCATACCACAGTTTTTATAAGAACAGGTATGCTTGCTGTGTATAGCTTTATTTCCAGGGTTAAGGCATATTCTTTCTATTGCTAGTTTCTCAGAAGGTTCATTATGAAGGATGCTTCAATAGACAAAGGCCTTTTTTATCTGTTGAGAAAATTGTGTGAATTCTGATTTGAGTCAGTTTGTGTGTTGTATAACCTTTATAGCCTTGTGTATGTAGAATCATCCTTGAATTCCTGTAATGAAACTACATAGATCATGGTAGGTATTCCTGGTTGTCTGTTGTTGGATTAGGTTCTAAAGTATGTTATTGAGAATTTTAGCTTGATATTCATCAGTGAGAATGACTGATAATTTGTTTTCTTATGCCTTTACCTGATATCTATATAAGACTAACATTGTTCTCTATAAGGAATGTGTTAACAGTCCCAATTCTTTAATTATTTGAAATAGTCTAAGTAGCACTGGTGATCATTTAAAGGTCTCCTTGAAATAAACAAGAATGGTATTTGACCGTGAACTGTTTTAATTTGGGTAAACTTGCTTTGTGTAAACCAGAAGTTATTTATGCAGTCCTATTTTATTTTATGCTTGCGATGTCATTTGTGTCTGGAAATTCATCAGTTTATTTGGTGTTTTCCAGTGATTGAAATATACATTTTCAAAGATTTCCTTATTGATGCTCTGAACTTCTTTGCTGTCTCTTGCAGAAACAAATGAACAAACAAACAAACAAACAAACACTTCCTAACAGCAAGTGAAATGATCAATGTATTATATCTGAGTCTGTTGCTGTACTGTTCCTAAACTTCCTGGCCTCCAGAACCATGAATGATGCATATAGAAGTTTGTAAGTTGTGTATGATATGCTATTTTTTTATGTCAATATTAATGACATTACACCAGAAACTTTTCCCAACACCCTCATATTCACATTTTATTAATTTGACCTGAGTTGGTTTCTCCATAGCAAGCCAGTCAATGTGAATAAAGTATCCTGCCCAACTATAGAAGCTATCCTAACAAATTACCCAACCAGAAGAGAACGACAACTGTAACTGGTTTGTAAGCATGTCAATCAGGGATATAGGAGATGCTGGTCCCTTCAGCTGGCATGGACACCCAAATAGCACACTGTACTTGCAACCTGGCTTCTCAGCCAAGATTTGGCAGTTGGTTTCCTAGCTAAATTAACCTGCGCAAAACATCTATCAATTTCCACAGAGCACCGAATTGCTTGGCATTTAAAACATACAAATATGATTTACAAGTGTGAATGTAAAATATTTTTTAGTTTCTTCTGATGTTGATAAATAACTTAGTTTATAACTATCTAGATATATACTTATTTGATTTTAAAAGACTTTTGTACTGAATGTGATTTTCTAAATCGACGATTTCTGCCCCTTTTCTTTCTTCAGTGCATTAAATAGGCCCATTTCTCACTAAGATAATTTCTGTGTGTAGTGATCACATTATGTCTGTTGTTCATGATTCGGGTCTTCCTTGTCATCAAGGTCACCCTTGAACTCACTAACCTCCTACCGCCACCTGAAAGGAGTGAGACTGTACTTAAGCTTCACCCTACTTTGCTTTCTCTTTAATGAGAGATACTTGATACTTTAGGTCGGAATTCTATAATTATTTAAGAGTTGGATGACTTGTGTACTGATTCTACAACTCAGGACATGACGGTGCTGAGTCAGGAATAAAAATTATCCAGTGCTTAATACTCACATTCATACTGTGTTAATGAAAAGGCATGTTTGCACCCAATCAGGCTTTGGGAATAGCGTGAGGTTTCCTATTTGCTTCTGTGTTCACATTGTTTGTGTGCTTTCTTTCAGTTTGTTTGTTTTTTTGTTTGTTTTTTTTTTTTTTTTTTTTTTTTTTTTTACTTTTCCTGGTGAAGTTGTTCTTCTGGGCTGTGTGTAGATTTCTTCCCAACCCTGCCCATGCTTGCTGGATGCCATATCCCTCAGCTCAGCTGCACTGCTGTCTCTGTGAAGCACTGTGCTTCCAAGGAAGTCCTGTGATCTGCCGCTGAGCTGCGCTCCTTCAGGCCAGCATCACTGGCTGAATATGCTTTGATTTGTCCACCAAGCACTTCACATAGGAAGCCCTGTGAATTCCTTTCAGAGACCAATACCTGTCCTTCCTTGATGTTCATGACAACACACGAAAACCATTACTTCATATCTGCATTTGTTGCATAGTTTTGGTTTGTGTTCAAATCATAAAAAAGAGCCTATGTTTTTATTGTTTTGTCTTCATAAAATATGGAAATACCTAGTAATTATAACATATTTTAGATTGCTGCACATTTTTGAAGTGTTCAGTTATTAAATTGTCTCAGACTCTTTTAGGATTTAGAGTATATAAATATGATTTTACCATAGTCTTTCTTTAAATGTTATGGTGTGAATTCATACTTATTGAACAGATATTTTAAATATTTGTATTCTGATTCAATGCAATTCCCATAAAAAAATCCAGTGCAATTCTTCATAAAGTTAGAAAGAGCAATTTGCAAATTCATTTAGAAAAACAAAAAACCCAAGATAGTGAAAACTATTCTCAGTAATTAAAGAATTTTCGGGGAAATCATCATCCCTAACCTCAAGCAGTATTACAGAGCAATAGTGATAAAAATTGTATGGTATTGGTACAGAGACAGGCAGGTAGATCAGTGGAATAGAATTGAAGACACAAAAGTGAACCCACACACCTATGGTCACTTAATCTTTGACAAAGGAGCTAAAACCATCCGGTGGAAAAAAAGACAGCATTTTTCAACAAATGGGGCTGGTTCAACTAAAGGTCAGCATGTAGAAGAATGTAAATCAATCCATTTTTTTTCTTTCCATTTTTATTAAATTGGGTATTTCTTCTCTACATGTCAAATGATATTCCCTTTCCTGGTTTCCTGTCTATCAGCCCCCTAACCCTACCCCTTCCCCTTCTATGGGTGTTCCCCTCCCCATCCACCCCCATTACCGCCCGCCCCCCAACATTCTTATCACCTTGTATAAAGCTCAAGTCCAAAGCTCAAGTCCAAGTGGATCAAGGACCTCCTTATAAAACCAGATACACTCAAACTAATAGAAGAAAAACTGGGGAAGAGCCTTGAACACCCGAGCACAGGGGAAATTTTTCTGAAGGGATCACCAATGGCTTATGCCCTAAGGTCAACAACAGGCAAATGAGATCTCATAAAATTACAAAGCTTCTTCTGTAAGGCAAAGGAAACTGTCAATAGGACAAAATGGCAACCAATAAATTGGGGAAAGATCTTTACCAATCCTACATCTGATAGATGGCTAATATCCGATATATACAAAGAATTCAAGAAGTTAGAATCCAGAGAATCAAATAACCCTATTGAAGAATGGGATACAGAGCTAAACAAAGAATTTTCAGCTGAGGACTATTGAATGGCCGAGAAACACATAAAGAAATGTTCAAAATCTTTTGTCATCAGGGAAATGCAAATCAAAACAACTCTGAGATTCCACCTCACACCAGTGAGAATGGCTAAGATCAAAAACTCAGGTTACAGCAGATGCTGACAATGATGTGGAGAAAGAGGAACACTCCTCCATTGTTGGTGGGATTGCAGACTGGTACAACCATTCTGGAAATCAGTCTCGCAGTTCCTTCAGAAAATTGGACATTGAACTACCTGAGGACCCAGCTGTACCACTTCTGGGCATATACCCAAAAGATGCTCCAACATATAACAAGGACACACATGTTCCACTATGTTCATAACAGACTTATTTGTAATAGCCAGAAATTAGAAAGAATCCATATGTCCTTCAAAAGAGGAATGGATACAGAAAATGTGTTACATCTACACAACGGAGTACGACTCAGCTATTAAAAGCAATGACTTCATGAAATTCTTAGGTAAATGGATGGAACAAGAAAATATCTTCCTGTGTGAGGTAACCCAATCACAAAAGAATACACATTGTATGTGTTCACTGATAATTGGATACTAGTCCAATAGCTCAGAATACCCAACAAACAATTCACAGACCACATGAAGTTCAAGTAGAAGGAAGACCAAAGTGTGTATGTTTTAGTCCTTCTTATAAGTGGGAACAAAATACAGAAGGAAATTCAGAGACATATTATGGAGCAGAGACTAAAGAAAAGGCCATCCAGAGACTACCCAACTTGAGGATCCATTTCATATACAGTCACCAACCCAGATAATATTGTGGACAGCAAGAAGTGCATGCTGACAAGAGCCTGATATAGCTGTCTCCTGAGAGGCTCTGGCAGAGCCTAAAAATACATAGGTGTATGCTTGCAGACAAACATTGGACTTAGCATAGGGTTCCCAATGGAGGAATTAGAGAAAGGACTAAGGGAGCTGAAGAGGTTTGCAGCCCCACAGGAATAACAATATCAACTAATCAGAATCCCCAGTGCTTCCAGGAATAAAACCGCCAAGCAAAGTGTACAAATCTAGGGACCCATTGCTCCAACAACATATGTAGCAGAGGATGGCCTTGTTGGGCACTATTGGGAGGAGAGGCCCTTGATCCTGTGAAGGCTGGATGCCTCATTGTAGAGGTATGCTAGGGTGAGGAGGCAGAGGGAGTGGGTGGGGCAGCAGCCTCATATAAGCATGGGGATGGGGGATGGGATAGCATGTTTCTGGAGGTGAAACCTGGAAAGGGGATAATACTTGAAATGTCAGTAAAGAAAATGTCCAATAAAAGAAAAGAATTTGTAAAGATAATTAAAAAGAGGAAAAGAAAAAAATTAAGACTTGATATGTTCTATTTAACTTTCTATTTGAGAGGGATAGTACATTTTTCAAATTCTTTCTTATGAACACATGTACATACATTTTTTCTTTCCACATACCTTGCTTTTTTTCCCCCAAAGCTTTGGAGAATATTGGACTCCTGTCAATACAAGTATGAGGGAAAAATCTTAACAGAAAGCCTCTGTCACAGTCAAGTTCATGCCTTTTTTCCTTATTGACTATGAGTCTATGCTGTTGCTTGATACCTGAACTCATGAAAAATTAAATTTAAAAGTATTATTATTTTCCTTATATTTTGCTGAATAAAGTTCTTCTTTCAAAATCTTAACCGTTAGCATAGACAACTTTTTTTTTTCCTTATAAAGGAAAACATTTAATACGGATTGGTTTACAGTTCAGAGGTTTAGTCCATTGTAGGATTAATGTGGGGTCACACGGGTGTCTGGCTGTGAGAAGCCTCAGGACAATGAGTGGGGTGGGGAGAGCTCATTCTGAGTGTGGGTCACAGCTGAAGCTGGTTCCGGGGTTCCTGGGCCTGCAAAAGCCCGAAGCAGTCAGGTTCTCAGGCTCTTGGGCATCCAGGCACCACTGGGATGCTGCCCGAGAGCTGAGAACAGAGTGGGGACCCCTGGGTTGGATCTAGCCGGGTAAATCTGAGGGGGAAAGTACGGAGATGTTCCAGCTGGTCCCGCTGGAGGAGTCCTTGGCTGGATACTGTAGGCTTGAGCTTGGTGGAGGACAAGCAGGGAGGCTTGGAGCACAGGAAGGCTTTCTTCGGGATATTATATGGAGGTTCTGTAGGTGAAGGCCTTCTCTGTGGCTCCAGGGGAAGATCCCCATAAAGAGGCAGTCCATGGTTTCAAGGCATTTACCGTCATGGCGGAAAGTGGACGAGTAAAACCATACCCCACTTCTCTGAGTGGGCCTGAGATTAAATAACTTTTGCAGGGAGGAGGACTGGGAAGGGAAATTCATTGGCTAAGGCTCCAGGCTTTTAGGTACATCTTTATAATAGAGATCTGTCTTGAGCCTACATGACCTGGGGTCACATCCTCTACCTTTAAGGGGCTTGGTGTGTTGTCCTTAGAGTGACTGATGGTCATAAATCTATGAAGGGCTATGGGCCAGCGACTGGCTTGGTTTCCTCCGAGCTTAGGGGGAAGCCTACCATCCTTTTCAGTGTCCCTGGGATTTCGAACCTTCTCAACTAGGAACCAGGATGTCTTTCACTGTTCCACAGTCCATTATCATCATGGTGGGAAACACAGCAGCATGCAGGTAGATAGGATGTGGAAGTAGCTGGGAATCCTACATTTCGGTTAAAGTCATTAAATATACAAATGAGTCAATACCAATGAGTTAGATGTTACGACCATCATTACTTTTTTCGCGTTCTTAATTACTAACAAACTTTTTTTTTGTTTAAATAATGAATTACTTTACATATTTGACAAGGAAGTAGAGGTTCCATAAGTACAAGTGGTTAGAAAGACAGAGAAATTTAAGTCCCATTTGTGTCACTATAACTTAAACCATAAGGTTGATTAACTTGAATTAGTGATTATGTATCAAAATATGTTAGAGTTAAACAATTGTCAAATTCCTTTGGATTGTCCAAGAGAAGAGAGGTAAATTTGAAAGTAATTTCATCTATGAGATAATTACGGGTATAGTAGATTTGGAAGAAAGAAAGATAGATAGAAAGAAAGATAGATAGATAGATAGATAGATAGATAGATAGATCTTTAAAAATCCTGATGAGCTAGGATTTGACCTTTTACTAATGTTCTGAACTTTTTCATGTAATTATTTAAGTCGAACTTCCAATATTTTGTTTAATTCTCACCCAAGATACAAGCAATTCAACATGCCGTGTTTACAATTATTTCACATTCATTTTTGATCTTTGCAATTGAATAAATTTAGTAGTTTTATTTTTCCGCTTTAGAATAATCTATTAATAAATATGATTTCAAATTAATTTAGTTTTAGCTAACTAAAGATTTTTTTAATCTATTCAGATCCTAATGACATTATTTGTGCAGTATCCTGCGACTTTAGGCTCTTGGTATTGTAATAAGAAATACCACTTACATTCTTGTCCATTTATTTATTTATTTCTTATTATTGTTCTCTCTGTATTTTCTTTTCTCTGAGCATCTCTGTTTACATTGAAAAAAAAGGTTAGATTTTTTTTCCTTCTATAACAAAAATTCATTGTTAATGGAGATTTTATAAATGTTTTTGTTTCCTTTAGTTCGTCTGGATCCCCAATTACAGAGATTCTTGCATTTCATGACTTTCTCTGTCTCCCTCGCTCCCCGCCCTGTTCTCTTTTGATGTCTTTGGCCCTCTCCTATTGGCTGAATCCCCACTTGCTCTCTCTTTCTCTCCCCATCCCCTGACTGAGGAAGTCTAGCCCTATACTCTATCCCTTGACAAATATGGAAATAAATAGGGGAGCAATGATTATGCAATCTTGAGACAGACGATTCTCAGAATAAGAAATAAGAAATACAGGGGCACAGTAATCAACATTTGAATCATGCAATGATAGTGTTTATACAGGGCACGATAACATTATGCCTACGAGTCATAGAAAGTTTTCCAAACTGCCAACATAATGCCTTTATATGTATCTTTAAGTTACATTATTTTATAAAAATACATTTTTCTTGATGCTCTTATTCCAGATGTTTGGTTTTATGTAATCAAATTTTCTATTCCTTCAGCAAATCTACTTTGCTGAAGAACACACTAATCTTTCATGCTGTCAAAATAAATAAACATTTTACCTCTTTTATTAAATATTTTACCTAATTGATTATATATTTTTACTGTATGTTCTGTCATTGAAATTCTATTTCAAAGTAGATAACTCATCTCAAGGATTCAAAACAGTTTTAATACCTAAATTTCAACAAAATCTACTTAAAATTGTAATTAAAAGCCATACTTCACTAACATTTATGGTTACAATATAACTTCCAATTTGGGGGAATATGATTTTCTAAGATCTTTCATATAAAAATGATAACACTTTAAATTATAACTGCAGCTATTTTTTCCTATTTTCTTTATTGTTTTTTATTCTCCTCTTCACTTAAGAGATAACATTTTCTTAACTTTATTCATAAATGTGCATGGGAATGTAAGCATGCAGGTAACATAGCACATATGTGGAGGGCAGAGGCGAGCTATGAGAGTCGGTAGCCTTTCTCTTCCATGTGAGCCCCAGAGACTAAACTCAGCTTGTCAAACATAGCTGCAGGAACCTTTATTCATTAAGCCACCTTTTAAATAAGAGAAATAGCAAGTTAGCATGCTATAATAAATAAATTTCTATCTATTGACTGACAAAACACTCACCAAAAGCAATTTAAGGAAGGGGTGGCTCATAGGGTACAGTCCACCATGGCAGTATGAGTGACTGATCACATTGAGTATGAAGTCAGGAACCTAGGAGAGATGAGTGATAGAGTGTGATTCACCTCTTGATTTGATTGCATTTGGAATCAAACCCATGTGTATTACTAGCTACATCCAGGCTACTGGGTCTTCCTTGATCTGTTAAATGTTCTTAGAGATACCTTAGTAAAAACAGTCATGGGTATTTTGTTTCATGATGAATCAAAATACCTCGCCTTCAAAATGAACGTTAATCTCCACAGGTACCCTTGTGAGTCTGTTCTTCTCAGGGTCTACACTCACACCTTTGTGCTGGGCAGCACCCATCCTTCTTCTGTGTAGCATTGTACTTAATCTTTATACTAAATATTTAGTCTTCATAGTTCAAATTTAGATATTTTTCCATCTGTGTGAAAAACTCGTTACTCACAAATCTATGCATCAAAATCAATATCACTCAAGTTTTCTCTGATTTGGTCTGTAATGTGAAGTATTTGTTTTTTAATAGTAACCCCAAATATGTAACAATGACCCAAACTAGAACCCTACATATCACTGGATGCACTCTACTTCCCTGTCAGCTACAAACATTTTTATAAACATTCATATGATTCCTGCAGCAATGTATTTAATCAGGTTTATATAGAAAGTTAGAAAGTGGTAATGAAGCCAATCTTGATACTCTAATCACGACAAAGGTACCTCTCAAAATAGTTATATTCTCCTAATTAGAACAAAGTTATAGAAATGCAGAGATTATTAGAAGTTATTTTGTAAGTACTTCTTTGAAAATAGGCTTCATCTTCCATGCAAATTGAACATATATATATATATAGATAGATAGATAGATAGATAGATAGATAGATAGATAGATAGATATCGATCGATGATCTGGTAAGTTCACTGTTTACTGTTAACACTGATTTTTATTGTATGCAGTTTATTTAAGAGCCTATGTAGCCTTCGTATAGACACCAATTCCAACAAACATAGTAATTTCCTGCGAGCAAACTTCCTTAGCTTCCAAATGGTTTATAGAAATGCTTTATGTAAAACTCAGAAACAAAACCAGGAAACAACAAAACAGAAAGTTGTTCCATTTGATGCACGGTGGTGGGCAACATGAACAGAGACTGATCTGTAATATAGCAAAGTAGGTACAATTTTAGAAATATGGAGAATTCATATTCTCTGAGGCAGCTCATCAACATTTCTGCTTAGAAGGAATTCAAAGATAGAAAAAAATATTTCCTTAACCATCAAACAACAGGTGTGAGAAATTTATTATACAGTCATTGTCACATCATGAAATTACCAGTTTTACCATAATCTCATTTTGAACAGTTTTAAAAACAGGGAGCAAACGGTTCTAACATCGCAAAGAAATCAAGTACAGTCTTTCACACATAGCAAATATACTTTCACCACACAGTTTCTTCCTTAGCATAATGAGAAAATTGTGACTTAAATACCTCTAGCAATGAGAGCATTGAGTATCAATGCTTTATTGTCAAAGTGTCAAAATTTGCATCCATAGACCCAGTTCTTGATAAATTGATACAAATTAATACTTAAAATTAAAAATAAGATTGGGTAATCAAATATATTCCTCCAAGTTCCTTATATCACCTAGATACCCTCACCTTATCACAATTCCCAGGATTCTTTGCTATATTTCAAGTAAAGTAATATTGATATAGGAACTCTAGATTCTATGAGCCCATCGAAATTTCATTACTCTCCTCCACTCACCTTTATATCAATCTAAAATTATATCTAACTTGAAATCCAGTAGTTTAATAGAAAATAAAGTCAATCATTTGTTATTCATCCTCCACCAACAAATTACAACGCCATGGATTGAGTTGATGGAAGTAAGATGTAGGTTAGATAAAAATCGGTTTCTTTCTGAGTGAAGAGGTATCCTTCACTACATGAGAGATAAATACTGCAGTGTCCTTAAAAGGTTAGGAGTTGCTTACCTGGAAATCGATCAGAAATAATATATATCTAATCTTTGAGGGTAGCTGGGTTCTGCAAGGAAGTCAGAGGTACTGTGGTAACCTTTATGAAGTGATGGGTTATTTTATTTCTATATACTGAATTATGAGTTACTTTACTGTTTAGGATAGACTTTACTTGCTGACACATCTTTTTTTTTCTAAAGGACTTTATTCACACTCAGAGAAAGAGAATGAGGCAGCATTGTTTACCAAGCTAATTCTCCAATATGAATGCGTGAATGAATGAGTGACTGAAGGAGATTATAGCCAGAAATACAGTTACAGAGACAGATTTACATTAGAAGAAATACTTAGAAACTGATGGTGAGAGATGGCTTAAATACAGATATAAAAGAAAATAATATCATAGATTAAGTTGAGGATTACATATCTAGTTCTGTTTCACTCTAGGTCTCTGTATAATCAAATGTGTCTATAATAATTGATACCTTTTTTTTTTTTTTTTTGCTACTTGGCCCAAATCAGAGACATACGAGAGAAAGTAACCTCAGTTTCAAAGATGTCTCATCAGATTAGCCTGCAGGCAACACTGTGGGACATTTTCGTGATTAATGATTGCTTTGGAAGGCTGTGTCCCCCATGGGTAGTTAAACTATATCCCTGTGCATGCAGTGCACAGTTCTATAAAAATGCAGTCTGTGCAAGTCATGAGGAACAGCAAGCCAGTGAGAAGCACACCTTAGTAGCTCCTGCTTCAGTTTCTGTCTCCAGGTTCCAGTCTTAGGTCCCTCCATGATAGACTAAAAATAACCCGAAAAATGAAATAAACTGTTTCCTTTCCAAGTTACTTTTTTGGTCATGGTATTTATCACAGCCACAGAAAGGTAACTGGGCTACTGTCTTACAGATATAAATATCCACCTGATCAGAGAGCTGAAAGGAACTGAACTCTTCATCAAATATTCAGCAAGTATATGTTCAAGCTAATCAGTAGGAGTGTCAACATGCAGGGCACAAAAAATCACAATAAATTTAATGGATTTTAAATACATAATGTGTTGAATCAAAGAATATAACGTAGGCACAGGAGTGGACCATGATATAAGGTTTCAGTAAAGCCATGAACATGATATCTAAGGTATTAATAATATTTTATATATGAACTCACACTAAGCTTCATTATTTTTCTGGTTAGAATTAATTTTCTGTATCTATTGCATGATTTTAAAAGTACGTGCTATTTTTATGCAAAGGAGGAGATTAAGATAAAATGATAGCTACAGTAAAACGTCACAGTTCCCAGTTGTATTCGTTAATTCCATTGCTACACACATACTTCCTGGTAGATTTTTACTGAAGTGGATGAATGAAGTATATTATTTTAGATTTAAGATGAAAGATTAGCTTCACTTATAAATGGAGGGAAATTAATCTGGACTTTCAATTTGTCATAACATCAAGGAGAGAAGACCAGTGTTTGCACAGGGATACAAACCCCTCCAGGGACAGTTCTTAATCTAAACACACTCTCAATTTAGTCAAAGGCAGCTCTGTCAAAAATAGTAAATGGTGAATCTTAACCTAAGTTACATGAAGTAGTAAAGGAACAAATATGCAGAATAAGACCATATAAATAGAATATCCATGAGATCCTCTGGAGGGCTAAGTCTTGTCTCTGAGATATAGTGACTTACAGATGAGAAAGGGCTGGATATTTCCTTTTTCTTTTCTTTTTCATTTTTTTTGGGTGGAGTAGCATTTTTAATTAATTAATTAATTTTTCACTTTACGTCATGATTGTTGTCCTCCTCAAGTCTCCTTTCACACAGTTCCTCCTGCATCCCTTATCCCCCATCTTCCAACCCCTTCTCCTTTAAGAAAGTGGACACCCCTGGGAATCTTCCAGTCCTGGACATTTAGTTTCTTCTGGGCTAGGCTCATCCTCTCCCACTGAGGCCACACAAAAGGGGCCAGGTAGGAGAATGGATTCCACAGACAGGCAACAGCTTAAGGAATAGGCCTCACTCCAGTTGTTTGGGATACACAAGAAGACCAAGCTATACATGTGCTATGTATGTGCTGGCTTCCTAGGTCCAAACCGTTTATATTTTTTTGTTGGTGGTTCAGTCTCTGAGAGCCCTCAAGGGTCCAGGTTAATTCTGTTGATCTTCCTGTGGAGTTTCTGTCCTCTTCATTGTCCTCAATCCTTCCCCCAATTCATCTCTAAGAGTCCCCAAGCTACATCCAATGTTTGACTATGGACCTCTGTATCTGCTTCAGTCAGCCGCTAGGTGGAGCCTCTCAAAGGACAGTCGTTCTTGGCTCCTTTCAACAAGCGTAACAAAGTATCATTAAGTATCATTAATAGTGGCATGGATTGGTGTTGGTCCATGGGATGGGTTACTCTTTGGGCCAGTTATGCGCGGCCATTCCCACATTCTCTGCTCCATCTTTGTCACCGTACTTCTTGTAGACAGTACACATTTGGATCAAAAGTTTTGTGGACAGGTTGGTCCTCATACCTCACTGAGAGAAGGGGTCCTTCCTGGCTACAGGAGGTAGCTATTTCAGGATTTATATCTGCAGTGTTATGAATCTCTGCTAGATTCACTCTCTCCCATCCCAGGTCTATGGTAATCTCTTACCTTCCCAAACCTCCAACTGCAGATTTATGTTTATCATCCTGGTCTTTTGGCTTCTCTCATAACTCTTACCACACTTGATTCTGAACCCCGCCCCCCCACTCTCATTGATTCTCTCTCTCTCTCTCTCTCTCTCTCGCTCTCTCTCTCTCTCTCTCTCTCTCTCTCTCTCTCTCTCGTCTTTGTTTAGGTATCGGAATAACTGTGGCTTCACAGAATGAATTAGATAGTGTTCCTTCTGATTCTGTTTTGTAGAATTGCTTGAAGAATACTGCTGTTACCTCATTTTGAAGGCCTAGTAGACCTAAAGCTAAAACCATCTAGATGGGGAGTTTTTAATCCCTAATTTTATTTCCTTAGGAGTTATAGGACTGTTTAGATAGTCTACCTCATCTTGATTTAACTTTGGTATATAGTATCTGTCTAAAAAAATCATCCATTTTATCAAGTCATTCCTGTTTTATTGAGTTCGTAAACTTTTATAATAAGTTCTGATGATTTTCTGAATTTCCTTGTCTATTCCTATTATTCTTAGATTTGAATTTTTCATTGGGTTAAGAATTTCCTGGGTATTTTGAGTTGGAGGTTTTCACATTTTGTATTTTCTTTGACTTGATCTGTCAATATCTTCTACGGTATCTTCTGCACCTACACGTCTCTCTTCTATCTCTTGTATTCTGCTGGTGATGCTTGCATCTGTAGTTCCTGATTGCTCTCCTAAGTTGTCCATCTCCAGGGTTGCCTCCATTTGTGTTTTATTTGTTTCTATTTCCATTTTTAGGCTTCAGACTGTATTGTTCAAATCCTTCACCTGCTTGATGGTATTTTCCTGTATTTCTTTAATGGATTGCATTTGTTTTCTTTTTAAGGACTTCTAACTCTTTGCATTTGTTTTCCTTTATTTCTTTAAGGGAGTTATTTATGTCCTACTTAATGGCTTCTATGATCATCAGGAAATGGGATTTTGGGTCAGAATCTTACTTTTCAGGCATGTTATGGTATCCAAGGCTTGCTGTGGTGGGAGAACTGGGTTCTGATGGTGTAGAGTTCCTGTTCCATTGCTTATATTCTTGTGTTTGACTATTGCCATCTGGTTATCCTGTGGTTAACTGGCCTGGGTGCCTCTGACTGGATTGACCTCCTTTGGGGCCTGTTAGAACTCTGTGATCTGGGTTAGACCTACTCTTCCGGGAGGCAGTCAGTGCTATCTCTGGTCGGGAGGAGGTACAGGACGTTTCCTGTGTTTGGTTAGGGCAGACCTCCTGTGTTTCTGGCCCAGATGAACCTCCTGGGAGACAGGCAGGCATTGGGCTCCAGGTTCAGGATCTGCCCTAGTTTTAGATGCAGGTAAAAAAGGGAAGGACTGTTCCCCTGGATAAGGTAGAGCTCCTGTGTTCATGGTTATTTCAGACTTCCTGGGAGGCAGGCAGGATGTAGGGTATGGGAAGTTATTAGGCCATTGATGTAGCCTTGGTCACAAAGCAGAAAGAAGGAAGATGGAGTTTTCCAGGGCAAGTACGTCATCCTCAGCTGGAGTCTTTGAGTGTCCCAGCTGGCGTGAGAATTTGGGCAGGAAGAAGTCTCACTCGTGTCCCTGGTTACTGTTGACCTCCTGAGAGGCAGACAGACTGTAGGGTATAGGAGGTTATCTGGCTACTAATGAACCAGGGTTGGGAAGCAGACCGCAAGGCTGCTGACACATCTTACTATTCATCAGCCACAACCCTTATAAAAATTTTTAAATTTAAATAATTATTTAGGTAATTTAAAATGCATTGATACTTTAAATAAGAAACTACATCATCATGAATAATGATTATATATTTACCAGGATGGTTTTGATATTTTGATATTACAATGATTAAAAAATTATTCGTCAGGTACATAATTTAATTCCACATTTAGACAAATTTCATAGCATTTTTAGAAATCCAAAAATTTTGGCAACTTCTACATTAAAATATCTTGCTTATTTTTCATCACATAAAATATCTCACATTTAAAATATCACTAGTTAACAATATCTTATGCATAATTACATACAACATTTTAAGAAATATGTGCCTGTGTTATTTCATTTTTGATCCCTTTAAATTTTTTCTATGACAAATAAAATCATGATCACACCTATTCAGGTACGTGTTACTCATATTATAATGAAGTCAACAGATATTTTTCAAAATTTAACATTATAATTCCACTAATTATGTATATAAACCTTGATGTGTTGCCCTAATGATAAACTTGCTTATAAATATAAGTGCTTAAATCTCTCTATTCAAGTGCTCCTTTAGAGATTAACTGCACATTTAGAAAAGACTATTGCAGTTAATCAGTAATGTAAGAACTTTAGATCCAGAAAAAATTATTAAAGAAATCAGTGATAAATATGATCGAACAATCGGGGACATCTTCCACAAGACACTGACATATAATGGAAGAAGGGATATGAGCCTTCAGCCACACATCATTGGGAGTGTGGGGATAGGTGACAAACATGAGACAAAGAATTCAGTTTGTTGACATGAACAGTTCAGTGTGAGCAAGGCAGGGGTGAAGCTGAATGCTGACTGAGGAACGGACAGCTGTATAACAAGGGCATTGATAACTGTGAATCATGTCACCTTTTTGTAAATAGTTTTAACTCAGTCATACCATTCCAATAAGGGCTTACAATTATGCTATTTAAGATGGATCTTAATGTGGTGATTAATCTTAGATTAATTTTTCCTCAAATCATTCATTTGTTCACAGTAAGAATTTCAACCCTGTAACTTTAAAGTTGACCAAATTCTTCACATCCCTATTTATAAACCATTTTCTGAAATAAATGCTATATCTTTTAGTTTTGTACTTGTAACAAATAACATATATAGTCAACAGTATTTAGAAATTACAAAACCAAAGTATCCCAATGGCTAGAGGAATACTCTATGAATACTTGTCACATCCTCCTCACCAAATGACTTCTGTAGGCGTTGATTCACTCACTTGCCACGTTCCTCTGCTCCTCTTCCAACCACTGGATTTCTTGTGTCTAAAGGTTAATAGAATAAATTATTAGAGAACTATTTCTCATATCTGTTTGTCAAAATTATGAGGGGGTGATTCATAGCCTGTAACAAAAATAGCTTCTGCTTGACTTAAAATTATTTTTCATAAAATCGATTCTTATTCCTTTTCTATGTTGTACATTCCTGTCACCATTGAGTTGCAATTGCTTTATGACACCATAAAAATGTAAATCTCACTGTGAAAATGCAATTTTCACAATAATCAATAGACATACACTGGCCTGAAATGGGATATAAATTAATGTATTTGTTCAACAATGTTATCTCCTCTACAAGGTACACCCAGAATTGGCACTCTGCAATACCTTCTTATGATTCCTTTCAGGCATCTTTTAATATTTTTGCATTTTTCTAAAATCTTGTACGTGATTAACAGAAGACAGAAATATATGACTTCTATACAAACAATGGCCTGAGGAATCCGCAAACTGTCTCCTTAGGCCAGTGATATACAATGAAAAACATGCCCTGACAGCAGCAAAGCTCATAGTATTCATTTGAAGAATTACCAAGTTAACATTCTTAAAGTTTATAAGCCATCATTTAAATACATGAAACAGTTAGGAAGACACATTCATATTTGAATGCTAGCGATATGACTCATAATTTGGATATTGAATTAATTAATACTAATATATTTTTGAGGTATTTGGGGTTTTTTTTTCTTTGTTGAGACAGGGTTTTTCTATACAGCCCTGATTGTCCTGGAAGATACTGGGTAAACAGACTGGTCTCAAACTCAGAGACCCACCTGCCTATGTCTCACAAGTTCTGGGATTAAAGGTGTGAGCCACCACCACCTAGCTCTAAAATATATACTTAAGCCAAGTATATGCAATTTAGGTTAATATATAGAATGACTTGTTCATCCTTTTTATGATAGTTTACTGAGAAATATGAAGAGGGATATGGATGTCTATAAACAAAGAACAATCAATAGTTTCTTAGTTATTTTGAGTATAATTTTATAAAATTAATGTCATGTTAGGGTCATAAAAAATGGCACACATATAAATGTATTATCTAAATGTAGTATACAGCAATACTTGTAACTAACAGCTCCCACTACATTCACCAAGAAAAATTATTGATGTTAGAAAGACATGCTTTAGTAGAATGATATACATGTCTCTGATAGAAAAGATCCTTGTGAAATAGTTGTGTTTTCTCAG
This sequence comes from Rattus rattus, assembly GCF_011064425.1. Taxonomy (NCBI): domain Eukaryota; kingdom Metazoa; phylum Chordata; class Mammalia; order Rodentia; family Muridae; genus Rattus; species Rattus rattus. Next base: position 89,151,527 of record NC_046156.1, read on the forward strand.
GAAACCAAAGGTAATTGGAGTCACACTACTGAGGTTACTCTTCAAAAATAGCCTTCAGAGAAACTGATATCAAAATAAGTAAAGAAGAATAAGAAAATTAACAATGCTTTGAATAATCATTTCACTTGATTTTCCTTAACAATAGTAAGAGATATTGTTAAATTACAGTTGTATGAAAATCCTGTATTTACATTCAAAAATAAACCAAGGGGGAGCACTTAAAGCTCCATCAGCAAGACTGAGAAAAAATTGCATATAATTTGAAAATCTTATGGCATTATCAAAATATGATAGTGAAACAATTATTAAACATTTAAAATTTACTTCTGAAGCATTCACATTAAGGTACTTAAGTATAAACCATGAAGTGAGGATAAGTAGAAAAAGATAATTTGATAGATGTTAATAAAAGTGTTGATATTTAATTAATCTTCAAAACCACACATAATTTAAAAAATAACTTGTATATGAGAACATAACATTAAGAACACCACAGGAAATATGAAATAGGATAAATCAGCCACTTACTAAAACTACATTTGACTTCATATCCACCAAATACTAGTGAATACAATAGGAGTTTATTAAACCAGAATCTGAATGTCACCATCATACAGAAATATTTGAAAGAGTTAAAAGACTTAAAACCCTAGGGAGTGGGGAGGCCTGGTGAGGCTGGGGGTCAGGGAGGGGGAACATCCTCTTGGAGTCAGCGGAGAAGGGATAGGATGACGAACTGTAGGAGAGCAAACAGAGAAGTGGGTAATGACTGGACTCTAAAAATATTAAAGTGATAATAATAATAATAACAACAACAACAACAACACATTACTATCAATGTAGGAGAATATACAATTGAAAAATTAACAGAATAAATATTCAGCTTCACTCAAAATAAGATAGTTAACATTATGATGCTGTTATTAAAACAGGCAAGTTAGACAGTTAGCAAGGGACACAGATCCAAAATGTGAATAATATACTACTGTAGGGAGATGAAGAATGAATTACATTGGCCTGAAGTAAGTCGGGAAAGTTTAGCATATGTGATTAAGCAAATCTTTTAACGCAGTTTCACAAGAGCCGAAACACTATAGAAGGTAGAGCAACGACAAACAGAAACCATTAATCACAGCAACAGTATTGTTAGTTGAAAAAGAGAACCAAATATTTCATTTTTATCAGTTGCAAAAATGGATAAGTACAATGAGTAAGGTTCAAGGTAAACTGTAGGGATTTCCAGGTCCATGTTTAAGATACGTAAATTAAAAGTGTCAGAAAAAAAACCAAAATATATAAAGCTTGTTTACATGTCATTGATACAGATAACGTATTCTGTTACTGATGTAGCAAAATACAAAATTGGATCTTAAAATATTCTTATAGGGAAGGAAAATAATTGTTATATTTTTTTCTTACAATGATAATGTACAGATTTCTTACTATAAAATATTTTTATAAAACAATGACTACTTACCACATTTTTCTATATGACACACAGCATATATCACATGCCCACACCTATACATGTGCACACATGGGTACCACTTTCAAAACAAAATTTTGATGGATTTTATCCCACATTTATAATCCATTCTTAATTCCTTTTATTTTGGCAAATGCTTATTCTCTGTATAGAATTTAAAAAATGAACTGTACCATATTTTGAGGGAGGCTAACAATCTGATTGCATTTGTTTTTCAATTTTCTGTTGGTTGCTGGGTTTTAGACGTGTCTGAGTGGGTAAGAACACTGGTTGCTTTCTTTAAGGACCCCGATTCAATTGCCATCACCCACACAGTAGCATATAACCAGCTATAACTCTGGATCCAAGAGAGTTGATGGTATTTCTTTTCCTCTGCAGACACCATACATATATTGGTCAAAAGATACACAAAAGATACACAGGCAAACCATTGTGTAAATAAAATACATATGTCAAACAAAGTAAATAAAAATAAAATAACATTTTTATTTAAAATGTTCAAAAGTATTAAAAAGTTTAAAAGTATTAAATGTTTAAAGTATTCAAAAATACTTATTGAACCTTCTAAAGAAAAATAGAGCTACCTATAACAAGGTAACCATGTTCCCATTATAGTACAAGGGAGCAATAGTAAATTTGATATTAGGAATGTGTTAATTCTTTTGGTGCTGTTTCCAACAAATTCCTTCAGACCCTAGTACATCACAAGCTAATGCCATTGCTCTTTCTTTAATCCTTCAGAACATGATAGTAAGACAATGTAGCTGAAGAAACCATATACTTACATCATACATCATGAAAAAGTCTGTTCGGTACACAACTGAGGCATGCATTTCCCCTAGACAGCTTTCCTAGTGCAGTGACACTATGCATGCTGCTCAAAGAGAAAAGAAATCCTCAAACAATCACAGCTGTGATCCCTAGTAGCTAAATGATGACAGCTTGGTAACCCATGCCCACCTGTACAAGTAGAACATAAACCATGGTAGTAACCAATTACTTTCTTGTTGTATCTATATTGCACTTCAAGAATAAGCCCATACTGGGTTTCTGGAGTCTAAGAACTTACAGTTAGACAGTTCTTAGGAGCCAGGCAAGAACCCCCTTCTATTATTTGGGTAAAACATACAGTTGAAAAATGAATATATGGCAAATGTTAAACTGTTGCACTCATAGATTAATGTATCTGTCAAACCCCATCTGAGAAACTTGTACTTGCAGGGGATGGTAATTAATGCAGTGTCTCACTACTGGTCAATATGTGGAGCGTATGAGCTGGAAGAGAGTTCTCAGACATAAACAAAGTATGTATACCATACCCACCATCACCAAAACTCTCAAAGATAATTGTGGAAGAGAGGACAGAAAGGGTGCAAGAGTTGTTAGACAATGACAAGGAAGTATTATCTTCTGGGCATGCCAGGCACTGCACATATCAATTCACAGGAGCTTTGATAGCACAGACAAAGCCTGAGTGAGCTCAAACCAGACCAGAGTGTAGCAAGGGGAGAGAAAAACTGTGCAGGAAATCTACAAACCATTGTCAAGTGAGAGCTGCTGGTAAGAGGAGAGGCAGCTTTCTCAAAGTAACACTCTGCTAACACTTTGGTGTGCTCCAAAGAATGTCCGCACTTCCAAGAAGATTTGTGTATCACACTCTGTCTAGAAGAAACTTTAAATGGAAAGATACAAAGTTGGTAGATACAGAAAAGAAGGTAGATCTGAAATTATTTGGGGTACTGAGATTTGATCAAAACTTATACAAATTTTAAAATAGCTATTTTAAATGTTTAAAAGAAAAGAGAAGTTTCTTTGATTATTACATATTTGGATAAAGTATACTTGATCGTATCCATTCTTTATTTCAACTCTTCTACTCCTCCCTACCTTACCTACATACCCTTCCCAAATTCTTGTCTTCTGTTTTGTTTTTATGATCCACACGATTGAATTAGTCTTTCCTGTATGCTAATGGCCATCCATCCAGAGAAGTGTGAGTTACACAACAGAATGACCCTCCTAGAAAACTGAGAATCTTCCTCTCAGCATCTATCAAGTGCAAAGAGCTTCTGTTTAATGAACACCTACCACATTCATTCTGGAATGCTGTCTACTTCCGTCTTGACAGTTTTGTTGTTGTTTGTTTATTTGTTTGTTTGTGATTCCCCAGAAAAACACACCTGCTGTTAATTCATGGGAACAACAGCTCTTTTATGTCCAGAAAACTCTATTTTACAGAAGTTTCTCCTGCCCTCTGGATCTCATAAGCCTTTCTTCCCTTTCTTGTGTGGTGTTCTCTGAGCCCTGGTCGAGAGTACGTAAAACAGATGTTCCAATATCTGAGCAGTCCACAAGCACTTAGTCTCTGCACAAAAAGTAGTTCTAGGTCTCTGCAGTGATATCTGTCCACTGAGGAAGATGAAGTAATCTTCTCTGAGGAGGGGTAAAAGCTGATCTGACCAATGGATATGTGGGTAAGTATTTATAGGATAGTTCAAAACTATATCATTTTAGCAAAGTAGTATAGTAGATTCTCCAGTATGGCTTTAGCCTCCCAGCAATGGGAGAGTGGCAAGAATTACAGTATCAGCCATGATATTCCTCATGTGTGGAAGTCCATAGCTTCTATCAGGAAGAAATAAGTATTTCCTCTATTACCTTCGTGACACCATTGCACCAGCAGGTAAATCTTTTCAGGCTGGTCCTTATTGAAATGCTCAGGATAGATACCAAGGTAAGACTTTTGAAGACTTATTGTCTGGCGTGGGGTCTTTTGAAATTGAGAAAGCTATATAACCTAATTCTCGTTTTGCATATAACAAAATTTCTCATTTTTTTCAAGAATAATAAATTATCATGTTATATGATTTGAATTTACTTCTACATATTGAGACCTGAAACAAAAATTATAATGTATTCAATTGGTCAGGAAAATTGATAACAAGCAGAAATTTTATCAGCTACATATTATAGTTATAGATCTTTTTAGTTATTATTAGTTATAGAATGTGTCTAGCCTTAGGAAATAATACTGTAGTAGATAAAATAGATGTCTTAGCCAACATTCCCAACAAAATTTCTGTGTCCATAGTATGATGCTAGAATGACATAAATTCAGCTCCATTACACTGAGTTTGCAACATCTAGAATTACGTTAAAACTCATGACTCATTACTGCTGTCTTCTCCAGATTATCCTTTACTTCAGTGGATTAAATAGCCTTATGCTAGTTGATCAATAGAGTGGTTTTCAGAAGGAGTTAACAATGAAAATCTAGACAATCTATTGTATATATTTCTATGCATTCAAAAAATAGTTCATTTTCTGCTTTTCTCATGTGTTTGGGTTCTTCTTTAGAAATAGTTGGTAAAATGCCTTCTGATTATTGAAATAAGAGATCTACATGATAAATTATTTTAAAACAGCATTTAAGATTTAGGCAAGAGGTTGTATTCTATTCCTTGACCATATGAAAGCACACAGAGTACTAATGATATACACCCCTCATCTCTCCACACCTGTATTTTCACAGAATGTGCAGACTGGAAATATTACCCGTGCCACTAGATGTTGACAATTTGAAGACCTAAGAATACATATCTTTGAAAAATGTCTGTTTTTCCAGGGGAGGATTTCTCTTATAGGTTTTTTGCTTAAAAATGCACTTTGATACATACTTCAATATATTTAAATTCAGTTCCTTTATGAACTTTTTATTATTTTTATCCAATGTACCAAATGTATCTCTTCATAATTATTCTTACTTAATTTATAAGACTTTTCGTTTACTTGTGATAAATACAACCTCTGAGGAAACTTGAAGGTCTGAATATTGGAAGAGAACTGGTAAATATATTAAATTTTTTCAGTTGATAATGACTTCAACTACTATGGTGCTGAAACATAAATCTTCATGGCTAATTAAAGGACTTGGGCCTTGGGGAATTATGAATTTGATACTTCCTCCTTTGTATGCTTGCTCCTTTAGCCACGAGTTTGAGATTGCATCTCATCTGATCTTTAGCTAGGACCAGAGCTCACTATATAGATAGACAATGTTGTCTCCATGCTCACAACACTACCCCTCTCCTCTACACTCCGCTTTCAAACTGTATTCATGAGGCAACATACCTGAATTGGATTTCTCCTTTATTACTGGTTCACAAATGGTGGTCTCTGAATTTATATGTAGCTTATGTCATATTGCTGTCAGATGTTACTTTGATATCTCACGCACTGATTATACCTTGAACAATTTAAAAACATTAAATCCTTCCTTAGTAATCACTATTTACCTCAACTTACATTCGAAATGTTCATGTCTTCACCTGATGCAATCCTGTACATTCCCATTTATACTACACCCTTACCCTATTCTCTCTGCTACCCTATGTCTCAGGGTTCCTACCTGGTTACTGAGAAAAAATATAGCTTTTGAGGAAATGTAAAGTCTGCATATTAGAAGAAGACTGCTAAATATTTTCAAATTTTATCACTTGATATTGACTTCAGGTTCCATGGTGCTGAAATATGATTCTTCAAGGACCAGTGCTTAGAAATTGTATAATTTGTTACCTCCCTGTTTGTTGGTTTCTGAGGGAGTAATTCTTCCTCACTCTTTCCTTTCACTCAAGGATGCTTTAAATTCTCTTTACTCACTTGTCTCCTTGAAGATGAAAGTGTGATTGGAATTCTCTTGGTTATAAATATTAACATGGATAACTTCATCTGCCCCCATACCTCAATGGTTCTCATGACTCCAAAGAGAATATGATTTTGAGATAATGGTTTCTTTCTAAACCACTTCATCACATACCACTTTAATTTCATAGTTACATGTATAATATTCATAAATGTGAAAGGGGAGGAAATATTTAGATATCTAAATCTTTGATTCCCTCATTTTAAAATGAAAAGAATCAAGAATCATATCACATTTTTGTATAAGGGTTATCTATGTGAGGATTAGGAAACAGAAGAATATTCATTATATTTATCAAATAAGACCATTTATATTTTAATTGTTCCACAAAACAAAAATTGAAACTACAATTACATTAAGGTGAAAAATGGGAATTAGGTTAGATATTGACTTCCAAAATCCTTACATTAGAAGTTCATCACAGCACAAACTTGCCTACAGCAAACCATGAAAGAATAACTTCTAGAATCCTGAAAATTGATTTCTGTAACAGGGATAAATTGGACTGATTTCAAAAGAAAGATTGATACATGGGTCATCCGATGGAATTTCCCTCTGCATTTCAGTGAGCAATAAAACTATTTTTCTCTGAACAAGTCCTGCAAAACAGGAAGTATTTTAACAAATTGGAGTGTAGAGAACACATTATTTCAAAAAAGGTTATTTATAAGAAAAAAATTGTGTGAGCATGAACACATGAGCTGTGATCATTTTTAGAAAGATTATAAATCCTGAGATAATGGTATGAATGAAACCTGGTTTAGGTCACAGTTCCTTCCAGCTAATGGGATCTAGGGATTTTGATCAGGGACATGGTTTGAGGAATCAGTCTCTTATTGAAATTCTAAAGGATGAAGAGCAGAAACACCAACTAGAATTTGTTGAGTTAATTATGACACTTAGGCAAGAATCTAAATGAGTGACATAGAGAGGCTGACTGGGGACAATGACATAAAAAAACAAAGCAAATTTTTTTTTAAAAAGCTTATTCAAAGTAGGTATAGAAGACAGAGCTACAACTTATTTGATTCTTGATTCTTGAGTTTTGATACGTGTGTCATCATATTCATCATATTCCAAACTCTAAACCCTTTTACTTACATGCCTAAATTTCTGTCCTAATTTTAAGTCCTCATAGGCCAGTTTTTGTTGCCCATATATTCCTGATCTTCTGGTTGAGAATGATGATTTCCAGTAGCTACACTCTTAACATAAAACTGCCTTTCCTCTCAGCAGCTAAATATATAGGCTTCACCACAAATGCCCAATTCCTTGCTTCACAGTTACGTTTGATTTTTCATTTGTTTCTTTGGCTTTGAGGGGCCATGTTTTTTGGGTTTTGTTTGTTTTATTTTTTTCTGAACAATAATGAATGGGGCTCCATGTGGGTTCAGAGGAGTGGTTGGAGAGAGCTGGGAGGTGGGGTATTTGTGGGGGAACAAGATATAGAACTCAGAAAATATTACAGGAAAGGATAATCTATTTTTCATAATGGAAAGGAACAATAAAAATTGTTTTCATGTGTGTGTGGTCTATGACATGTGTGTCATGCTAGGATTTAGATTATGATATGCTTCCTTTCAAAAAATTTTACTCAACTGCAAATGTGGCATTAGGATTGCCCAATATCAAACAGGGTAGTGATAATCTAAACGTATCAAACTTAATTTTATAACAACACAATCCAAGAGTACCTATTTGCTTTCATGTTTTAGTGAAAATAACAAAGCCATGCAATAACTAAAATCCTTGCCCAAATTTGCAAGAGTAAGATAGGAAATACAGAGACATAGGAACAAGGTGATTGCTCCTGAAACATGAAAATTTTCTTCCTTCAGATGTCAGATTATTAATAATTATGATTATAATTAATAATAAATCATTACAGAAAAAAATTTCTAGATACCTGACTATCCATTCCCTTTGCTTGGACTGCAAAGATAAGATTCATTTTTTTTTGATGAGCACATTTACGTTATTTTATCAAGTATATACCTAGTTAAACATCTAAGTATCTTCAGTGAACAAGATTATATGATAATGCTAAAAATGAAAACAAAATAGAACTTGGTCATTGTCTTTTGGGAGGATCATGCACCCACAATAATTCTATGTTTGTGGTTAGAAAATCTTGAACTTCCTACTTGACAATCCCTTCCTCTCACTCCTCCTACTTTTAAATGCTCTGAGATCAGTAGTCTTTCCAGACTCTTAAGAAGTACGGTGCCATCTGCAGAAGCTCTTAAGATCTTTCTAATCCCTCTTCTCACCTCTAGTTTTTAAAGTCTTTCTGTCACCTCTTTCATGATGGTTTCTGAGCATTGGCAGAGTGAGCTGTGATACAGTTGCTTAAGAATTGAGTAATCCATTGACACTTTCTGAACTTTTACAGCTCTTGAGTCTATGTATAAATCTCCATCTAATGCAAAATGTATTTTTGATGAATGATGAGATATGCACTAGTTTATTGATATGAAGAAAAGAAATTAGAAGGCAGCAGAAAGCAATGGCTATGTAGCAGGTGTATGACACTGAAGACTGTGCCTACCAAACCATTGGTTCTTGGACCAATTTACAATACCAAGTATAAATTCTGACATGTGCAATTGATTTTAAATTAAACTAGGAAGTAATTAGCTACCCTCATAACATTTGAGACAAATTTTTAACCATGACTGTGTCTTATAGGCCAGTTATTATTGGAGAATACAGAGTTCTCAATTAAGACTTTGGATTTCTCCACACTTCCCCAGCTTTCATACAGTTTACAGCAATGAGAACGCTTATCCCGTAGAGGTGGAGATTTCGGGTCAGCAGCAGCTCAAAGTCTCCAGTACTATGGCGTAAGTATGTGATGTCTCCAGGAGTGATATTTAACCATTAGCTTCTGGAGGGAAGCCTGGATAATGACATTAGCCTGTAATGTTATTTGGTTAGGTGGTCTAAGGGATGTCGCCTAACAACTCCTTAAAAGTTAAGCCTTGTTTTGTACTGAGCTTATCTAATAGTCAATGGTGTCTTGGAGAGATATTATTTCCCCAGTATAGAGTAACACCTTTTATGTTATAAGCTAGGAAACATTAGAAATAGAAGATTTCTATGTGGTGTTTTCAAAAGTCATTAATATTAGTTATCCTTTCTCATACCCACCCTCTTCCCTTCCTCCTTCCCTTACCCCTTGCATGCCTTGTTTCTTATGGTTTCTTTATACCACTTCTGTTCTATACCAGCTCTTCAACTCTCCCAACCGTGCCCCTTTCTTCCTTCTATATGTACTCAAATTTTAATACACATCTCTAAAGACTCAGAATGAGACATTATATTACGAGAACTTCTGTATGTGGATGGTGTAAACTATTTAACCATGCACGATTATTTCCCCCCTCCATCCTTTTCAGATAGTTTTGAAATAAAAAGGAAGAAATTATGAGAACATATTTGGCAGTACAAGATGGTTAATATACAGAAGAAGTGAGTCCATTGCATAGAGAACTGTAGAAGCCCACAAGAAAGTCCAAAGTAAAGAGTATTTAATGTGTGAGATATTGGAACTTAGATAAGAATGGAAAATATTGGTTCAGAAAATTATAATAGAAAAATCCTTTTGTAATATACAGCATGAAAATTGGCTATATGTCAATTAATAAATCTTCAGAAATAAGTTAATGTTTGGGAATGTTCAGTAGACATGCTAAGCTGCCCACTGTCTTTGAGGAAAACACGAATATATATTTTATTGAAAGCATCTACTCTGTCCCTGACAATTAGATGACAGATTAAACATTCTGATACAGTTTCTAATAAAACAAACAGAAACTCATTACTTTACAAGTGATCACACCCCCTTTAATATGTCTGCATAAAATTTTAATTAAAGTGTATCACAAATAGGTAATCAATATTGTCAGTTACTGAGGTTATTATCATGGATTTAATCAATACTTCTACTCAGAAGAAATTTTCCATTACCCTATTTAATTTTAGCCACTTTCTTCTCTAATAAACCTCTAATATTTGAGCAAATTAAATAATAAAAATAGACACTGAAATGTTGAGTAAGCTTATTGCTGAAACAGAAAACACTATGCCAAGTGCTAAGTCCTGAACTGCCATGACAGAGAGGAGGTAACATCGTTCCCACCCCTGGAACAGACCCAGATGCATGAGTTGCTGTGTGTAAGGCTCATTTGTATAATAATGTACATATTTTCACATGGCTAATGACTACATGACAATCAAAGACAGCACAAGTCCAGGAGGCACGGATGTGTATAATGTCTCATCAAAATGTTCTAATTCTCTGACCTTCAGGGTAGCCCTTAAGGCTGTGGGAAAGACCACTGAAAACAAGTGTTTGAAAATATGTAATTCCTCAACTACACAAAATGTAAGGATGCAATATGAATTGTATAAGAAACTCACAGATTTAAAAAAATAGAGGCAGCTGCACTATACGCCAACTTGTCAGAAAGATACTAAGGAGATAAAGAGATGTAGGAGGTGGTGACTGCAGGTCAACATCCTGCCCAGCTAAGCACTTTTGTCCTTGTTTACAGAGACAGGCAGATCCCTAAATTCAAGGTCAACCTTGGACAGAGGAGTTAATAGTAGGAATGGTAATTTAATAGCTATTTATTGTCTGTTCTTGTGCTTTCTGTCTCTAAATATCAAGGGTCTGGGGTCAAGAGATACTGATTCATTGGTTGATCAAAAGGGAACCTAGGATAAAGACTGAATCAATGTGTAAATAAAAGACTGGGCTTTTGATATGTAAGAGATGACCTGTTCAGAGAATTTTTAGGATTGTAACAGAAAGCTTTCTTGAGCATAGATAGCATAGCATTCACACACACACACACACACACACACACACACACACACACACACACACACACACACACACACACACACACACACATCAAGAGAGAGAGAGAGAGAGAGAGAGAGAGAGAGAGAGAGAGAGAGAGAGAGAGAGAGAGAGAGAGAGATCAGGAAAGTTCTCTCAAGCAGAACATAGGACTTCAGCAGGGATCCACAATTTGACTTCATGTTGTTTGTTAACTGCTCCCAGACAACCTTTCCTCAAAACTCCTCTCCAATCTGAGGTTAGTACTTAACAGCCAAGACTCAGAACTCAACATAAACAAATTCCAATGTCAGAAACTGTCTATAATAATTTACTGAAACTACATTATATTTATTCTAAGATATATATATATATATATATATATATACATATATATATATGCACCAATTAATTGTTGCCTATTAATTCAGGACCGAGTCAGGAAATTTGGTTTAAGAATCATACAACTTGATGTTAGGTGGATTTTGCTATTGATCTAAAATGTGGAGCTAGAAAAATAATTACACAAAGTATCTAAAATGAGGAACTAATGCACAGCCAATCTTAAACCAGCCAGTGCATCTATGGATAAGTAATTTGAGTAACAGTCAAGTTCATCAGAGTACAAGTGGTTCATCTGGCTACTGTCCTCCATTTTTGTGACACCTTGCTGAAATTGACCTAGCATTCTTATCTAAAATTAGAAATTAGCACTTCTGACCCTAAACAATCAATGTGGTAAATTATTTTCTACCAGACACTAAATTTCCCCTGAAGCATATGTGTAATGAGATTCACAGTAGACTTCTGACATTCATATGTATGCTCATTTCGTTTCCTAGGCAACTAGTAGACATCATTCCCCTCCTTACCTCCTTTCCAACTTTCCTGATTTCCTTAATCTTTCTTTCTGTCCAGAATATGACCCTCCTAATTGGCCTTCCTATGTTCCTAACACACTGAAATGTTGTTTGCAGAGACCATAAAGGCATCTAGCTTCCTGTATTTGGAAGTTGTTATAAAGGATAGAGGTGCTTGGAGATGATGGTTGGTCTAAAGGTTTGTCTGATTACTCTACTTCTCAGCTCTTACAGAAGTCAATGTGGTGTGATATATTTCGTATATTTCAATGAAAACATGAATTTATCTGCTTTTTCTAAGCATATTTTACACATAACTTGTAATATAATTGTTTTCAAAATTAGTTTCCTGTATTCAATTTAGTCTTTGATTCTCTAAAACATCATCTACAGAAAAAAATTGTAGCCTTTGAAGAATAAAATTTTCAAGTCCGAAATGAGGGTTGGACTCAAAACATTCATGTTCACCAAGATTCTTAGCCTTACTCTTCATCTCACTCATTGCTGAATCTCTTCCCACAAATACTAAATATATTTCAACTCAAATACATTTAATGAAAACAGATAAAAGAAATTATCAAAAGGCTACTTTACCTAGTGACAATTTCTGTGGAAACAATGTAAAATGGAGACATCTTCTTAACATGTGTAAAACAGCAGCTGATCAATACAATCTGAAAATTCTGCTTTAAAAATATAATCTATCTTAGAAAACTTCATGTATACTGAGAATAAAATTAATGTTTTGAAAGTAATAAAATCAAAATATTTGAAGGCCAAATATAAACATGGTTTTAGAGTATTCACAAATACTGTTTAACTGGTTATTAAGTATAGAATAGCAGAAAAGTTTATTTTGTGCTTTTAATTAATTTCCTGAATAAAAAAATATTACGATAAAGAATATGAAGCTATAAGTAAGCTATGACTTGCCAAACAAGTTCTCATTTAAGTATCCTGCCTTAAAGAATACTACTAATTTTGAGAAAAACTTTATCAAATGTAAATTACAAGATATTTTCTAGATAATAGTTTATGAAACATATTACAATGTTGGTGCTTCACAAATTGCGAGAAGCACAACTTTTTTCTGGGTAATTTTTGACTTAAAATTTGTTCTAATGAGTATTTTCTTTCTTATTTTATTCCTTCTAGATGAAATAAAAAATGGATGGCATTTTAAAAGGCAATTAAGGAACCAGTGCACTTACATTATTAGGTTCGGATCTGCTATCTGAAAAGAATATATTGAAAACTGTCTCCATCTGTTATTAGCATTGCTCCTTTGACCCCTGATACTTTATCTTCAAAATATACAGAGATAATGATACCTCAGCCAAAAGACCATTTCGAAGATTTAATAAAATAATGAAAGAAAAGTTCTCATCTTAGTAATTGGTTCAGAGAACTAAATAAATTTGTATGAATAATATTGTGCTCCTTATGTTACTGATTTTAGGAGTCCTGTGAATGTTGTCTTCCAGATCAGCCCTTTAATTCTCTTAGTGGCAAACATTTTTTTATATTTTTTAATTATTTATCTTTTTTATTAATAATTTTATTTCTTTACATTTCAGATGATATCCCCCTTCCCGGTTATTCTGCCTCAGTCCCTCCAACCCTGCTCCCATCTCCCCCTTCCCCTTTGCCTCTATGTAGGTGCTCTACACCCACCCACACACTCGTGCTTCACCCTTCTCGCCTCCCTCCAGTCATTGATGTTAGATAAGGCAATCCTCTGCTACACATGTATTTGGAGTCCTGGTTCCCTCATGTATACGTTTTTGGTGGTTTAGTCCTGGGAGCTCTGGGTGGTCTGATTACTTGATATTGTTGTTCTTATAGGATTCCAATACCCTTCAGCTCTTTCAATTCTTCCCCAAGCTCTCCCATTGGGGTCCTGCACTCAGTCCAATGGTTGGCTGTGTTTATCTGCATCTGTATTGGTCAGGTGCTGGTAGAACCTCTAAGGGAATGGCCATTACAGACTCCTGTCAGCAAGTGCTTCTTGGCATCACAATAGTGTGGAGGTTTGGTGTCTGAAGTGGGAGGAATTCCTAGGTGAGGTAGTCTCAGGATGGACTTTCCTTCAGTCTCTGTTCCATTTTTTGTTCCTGTTTTACCTTTGGACAGGAACATTTCTGGGTTAAAAATTTTGAGCTGTGATGGTGGTCCCATCCCTCAACTGAGGGCCATGTCTGGTGGTCTCTACTGGTTTTATCTCCCTTTTCTTGGGTATTTCATCTAAAGTCATCACCTCTGGGACCTGGACCCTCTTGCTTCCCGGGAGTCTGGGACTTTCTAGTAGGTACACCAGTTCCTCGTTCTCCCACGACTACATGTTTCTATCCAATTTCCTCTGTACTTCGCTTCTGTCCCTTCCAATACTTGTTAGTCATCAGGGAAATGTAAATCAAAACAACCCCAAGATTCTACCTCACACCAATCAGAATGGCTAAAGTCAAAAACTCAGGCAGCTGCAGATGTTGTCAATGGATGTAGAAAAAAAAAGGAATACCTTTTCACTGGTGATAGGACTACAAGATATTACAACCACTGTGTAAATCAGTCAGGCGGTTCCTCAGAAAATTGGAAATAGTCTCCCTAAAGACCCAGCTATAACACTTCTGGGCAGATCCCCAAATGATGCTCCAATACATAACAAGAACACATGCTCCACTCTATTCATAGTAGCCGGAGCTGGAAAAAACCCAGATGTCTTTCAACAGAGGAATGGATACAGAAAACGTGGTACATTTATACAATGGAGTACTACTCAGCTATTAAACACAATGACTTCATAAAATTTGCAAGCAAATCTATGAAACTAGAAAATATCATCCTGAGTGAGGTAACCCAGGCAAAAAGGAATAAACATAAGATGTACTCACAGATAAGTGTATATTAACTGAAAATACTTGCGATACAATCCACAAACCATATGGAGCTTAAGAAGAAGGAAGCCAAAAGTGTGGATGATTTAATTCTACATAGAATAGAACAGCGAACAAAATAATCACAGGAGGTGGAGGGACGGAGGAACTTGGGAAGGAAAGAGGAGACATAGGGCAAACAATTTTTTAATAAAATATGAAATTATTAGCACAACCATTGTATTCTCTTTCTGGCTATGCAGTGCTGTAAACATCATTTTTGAAATGTCATATGTCATTAAGGTCGTTATTGTGGTGAGTGTGTGTGTGTGTGTGCGTGTGTGAGTATCCATTGCTTCACTTGCTGGGGCCTAATGTTAGACCAAACAAGCAGCTGTGAGGCTCCTTTTACAGTGGAAAAGTTTGTACATTCATTTCTCCATGAGATCAAGTGTAAAGACAATGGAGACTGTTCCAGAATTGTTAGACAAATAAAGTAAAATCAGACAGCACTCCCAGTGAATGCCTCTTTTCAGTGGCCCCTATATTACCACTTCTATGGTCACATCCTAGACTTTACCTGACTATTTCTTTCTGCATCGTGCTTGGTGTAAGAGCTTTGCACCTGATGTCTGAGGCACACAGCATTTCCTTGTAACAATGCAGATGGTTGAGTATTCACACCACAGTTTCAAGTATTTATGAGTATTTTCTTTCTTCAATCTCTGCCCAAGAAGAGAACAAGGCTTGATGAATGTCAAGTAACTAAGAGACACGAATACCAAGTTGGTATGAGTGACACAGGAGAGGTGAATTATTGAACATAAATAGATCATGTCAGCAAAGAACCGTGATGGGAATGTGTAATACTTACTGCACTTTTTTTCCTTTCTAAGTAATCAGAAATGGGGAAAAACCACTGATAGAGTGTTTAAATTATATATTTATGGCAGAAAGATAAATTATTTCAAACTCAATAAAATAAACACATTATGCACATAGATAGAATAATTAAACTGTGATCTATCACCACATTTACATTCTATTTACTTTAAATTCTGCATAAATACTTTAACATTGATTTTATGACTAAAAATATCAAGTCTCATAAGTAAATAAAATATTACCAATACAATTCATGGAATTTATGCTTATGTACATAAAATGTCATCAGTATTTTGGAAAATAATTTTGCCTTATAGAACACTGGGTATAACACAAAGAGAATAAATTCCTCTCCAAGAAATACATAACAAATACATGAATTCTAAATAAGTAGTAATTCACATGATCATTACCAGTCACGCTTAGCATACTTTCATTTATTCACTTAACCGCAGACACATTTAATTGACTGTTACATAGATAAATTAAATGTTCGTCTTCTCATGATACCATTTATAGAATTTCAGCTTAATTTTGGTGAGCATTCTTCATAATTTTGTCTTACCCAGCAAGAAAAGAAATGAGAATAAAAAGAATTAAATTGTGTTAACATTGACTAGTCAGAGAATTCTGAAATAATGACTAAGGACCACTTGTTCATCAAAGGTCTTTAAAAAGTAATCTGTCTTCCTACACTATATTGAAAATATGACTATGAAAACAATAACATTCCTAAGACAGATGATAGATAGGTATATATAGTGAAAGATGCATAGATAGATAGATATTTAAATAGATAGACAGACAGATAGATAGATAGATAGATAGATAGATAGATAGATAGATAGATAGATAGATGAATAGATAGATAGGGAATAAATAGATAGGGAATAGATAGATAGACAGATAGATAGATAGATATTTAGATAGATAGATAGATAGATAGATAGATAGATAGATAGATACCAGGCAGCAGACATATAAGCAGACATACAGATAATAGATAATAGGCAGGTAGATCAAGTAAAATTTCCTTCACAGAGAATTCAAATTCTTAGCTTCAAATATTTTACAAAGTTACCTTATTTTCTCCACTCTTAGGCAGATTCATACTATTACATACTTTATTTCACTAAATGTACCCCATTTAAAACCAACAGAAGTGAATTTATACTCAACAACATTCTTTCAATGACTGCATCTGAAAATGGCGGAACAACTAAAATTGGACTTGCTTGGCCCTTATTTGCTTGCTTAATGAAATTTATTACGACCTTATTTATTTATTACAACCCATGAATTTTGAAAGATACATCCAAAATTTCAATTGAATTTTAAATGTTTACTATGCCAACGTGTGTGCGAGAGTACAGAAAAAAGAATTGTATTGTAGCACTGCACTTTATTTCATTAGTTGCCTGTAGTACTTTGTCTAGGACTAGCATATGTCGGTTCTTTTCTACTTTTATGTTTACATTTCAGTTGGTGCTGTCCTTGTTTTGGTTTTGCTGATGCAGCCATTTCTAGAAGACTTTCTGGTGCGTCCTGCCCCTTTCAATATGTACGCTCTCTCTCCCACGTGGTTAATCGATTTGTAAATGCTGAGAATGTAGGAGAGATGTACCTGTGAGGCTGGGTTTCCTACAATCTACTGCTCTCTGAACATTGGGCACACTTGTAATGTTCTCAGAAGGCTCCATTTTCTTTAAAGAGATGATATATATATATATTATATATATAATATATATTAATATGAAAGGCAGAAGCTATACTTTTCCTGGGTATAGTGATAAGATTTAGAATGCAGTAAGGAGAGAGGCTGGGAAGTGGCAGAAGCAGGCTCTATTCTAAGATCCACGATCACACTAACCCTGAGAAGCTGCCTATGTTTCTAAAGCCGACTTGATTTTTCCCACTGGCAGGCAGACTTTAAGTCCAATTAGATTTCTATTGGTTGCCACTTATATGTGAGTGCCATCTAGTATACCTTCATGTATATCTTGCCGTTTTGGTAATTACTGTGACTCCTATATATTATAGCCAAGTAGAAATATTTCATTGTTCTCCCTTAGCATCGTCTGCAGTATTTTTTGGAACCATTGAGACTGGAAGGCAGAAAAGTGGTTTTCAAGTCATTGATCTAACACACTGATCATGAAAGTCCTTTGAAGGTTGTTGCAGAGTTAATTTTTAAAAAATTCTGTTTTATGCATGGAATGAGAATTAAACCACTGAACATGAAGTTATTCAGAATATGACTTTGGGAACACCACATAGTCTAAAGAAGACTTGATACCACGCTTTCCTCTTTCTTCATCAATGGGGGCCAGTCCTCAACATCTGTGAGAAGAATTGAGATGAAACCCCTGCAATTACAGATATTGGCCTGAAGGGAGCAACATGTTTTAAAAATACAGCTTATAATGAACAACTTTGCATCCTCCTAAGGCTAAGGTTTGCAGAAGATGGAGCAGAATGATTATCAGAGCCATAGGTTAGAGAAAATTCCTCTAAAATACTAAGTTCTGGACATTGTGGCACTGTGGTACTCATAAACTTACGATAGAAGCTATAGATAAAGCAACAGAACTTATACAAAATAAAGCCAGTTGTCACTCCAGCGAGGTAAGGGGAGGGGCTTAAGACATCACCACATCTAACCTTTAAGCTAATGGCAGTTGATGCCCATTGTGGAAGGAAGAGTAAGTTCAAGATTGGGAAAGACCTGGTCTACATGAACTAAAACTGATCATTAAGACAATAATGGATGAGATTTACCCAAACTGTATATGCAGATTTGGATGTAAAATTTATTTCATTATTGCTACTATTTGGGACAGAGGAAGGTTGAAATAGAATATATAATCCATCGATGGTTGGGCACTCAAGACTCGCTCTATCTTAGCACTTTGATAAGTCGTGAGTTTCTACATTAACTACTATTTTCTAAATACAGTTTAAACCAAAGCTTAGAGGAGAAATAATATATGGGAATAAACATTGATATTTTCAAACCACTCCAGCCTCAGGGAACATCCTAGAAGGGGAAGTCCCAAGTGAGGAAAGTGTTGTGAAATGTCTTCAAGACACGATGGGGATACTATACATATGAACTCAAGCAGCTGTGATTTTGAGAAAATTCCAGTGAGGGGAAATACGAGTTTCTGAGGTCCTGCCCTCATCTGAGGAGTTATTGGCAAATCAGCATTTCTGCATGTGTGGTCAGTAGTTGGTAGTCAATGCTCCAGTTGTCAACCCTATAGTCATGTGCATATGGGAAGCACAGGTTAGATTCTATGCATTATTAATTTTTTAAAAGGGCATGAATGTTAGAGGAAGATGTGAAATTGTGTTTCTGGGTACTAGAGGCAGATTCAAAGATATATTATGGGGAGATTATAATCAAATGCATTGCATACATGCATGAAACTTTCAAAGAATAAGAAAAGGTGACTTAAATGGTGACTTTAATTCAGTGTTTAATTCATGTTGACATAAAATGAATCAAGACCAGCGTGATTATTAACAAAATCTAACGCCCAAAAAACGTGAGAAAAAGCAAGTGACAGAGAGAAATGAAAATGAAATTGAAAACCAACTATGGAAAACCTTCAACCTGTTTCCATATTCAAATGTGATGTGGAAATTTTAAGTCTTGGTGTGGCTTAAATCTGCAGGTACATCTGCTATGGAGAACTGATATAAGGATGCAGATTAACCGTCTATGTATTTCTTGTGCAGATTAGCATAATATTTAATGGGATCACATGTATGTGTCAGGAGCTCTGAGGATAGCGCTTTGATCTCTAAATCTTGAAAGCAAAAAGAATCTGCAGCCTTTGTCAGCAATAGCAGGGGCGGGGCCGCTGTCCTATTTAATATCCCTTTGATATTTGGCCTCCTTTTAGTTGTATGTGTTCAGAATTCTTTTGGGGTCATGCACTGATATGCAACACAAAATATTATGCTCTCAATGCCCATGGTACTTATTTGAAACTTAATACTGAATGATGGTTTTTGGTTTCAAAGTACGAAAAGGCTGGTATATTTAAAACACGGCTTTTCTTGTGTCCCTTATGTTTTTAATTAAACGAGAAGCAAATAGCCTATTATAATTACAGGTATATAGCCATGGTGGACCAAAGAAACAGTAATATTTGTAGCTTTCTACCAAGTGGATGAAATAATGGAAATCTAATAACAGCAATGAAACAACAGAATGCGGGTGGCTCAGTGGAGTCTACCTTTTAGTTCTGCTTCCCTAATTCAATTATCACTAATAAAACTATGTCATGCAACATAGAAGTCGAAATAAATACTTTACCCGGATTGATCTGTCATAAATTGTTACTGAAATGACCATTTCTTTGGGTAAATTGATTTGAAAGCGCAGAAATGACTTAAATGAAAGAACTTTAATTTACCAAGACCTGTTATTTAGGTGTCATCAAGGTACCTATTGTGGTTTCAATGAAAATGGCCCCTTCAGGCTAGACTCATCATGTTGAATACTTGGTCCCTGGTTGGGAGAAGGAAAAAAATTGAAGGTGTGGCCTTTTTTTGAGAATGCATAAGAGTGCTTTGAGGCTTCAAAGGCCCGTGCCATAACCAGTTAGTTCTCCTGCCAACTGCATAATAATTTGAGGTCTCAGTTATTCCTCAGCACGGCGCTTGCGGAACCACTGCTGCGTTTCATGACATGACGACCGTGGACTCTATCACGTTGGATCTTTGAAACCCAATAAGCTATTTATTCTACATGTTACCTTGCTCATAGTGTCTTATCACAGAAGTAAGAAGAAGCTTAGATAATTATGTTAGGGGAATTTCTATTGGATATTTTATTTATGTACATTTCAAATGTTATCTTTTGTGGGTCGCTGTCTATATGCAGGTGAGGGCAAGCACAAGCTAAGGCAAGGCCTGTGATTGCACAGTGAAAAGAGAAAGGAGGCTGAGAATTTTAGAGACAGGGACAGAAAGTACAGGGAGGGGAGAAGGGAGGAAGATGGAGGAAGAGAAGGACGACCCAGATCCGTGTGGCTTTAAATAGCCACAGGAAGGTACACACATTATATAAGGGATGGATTATTACAGGACGATTTGTCCAGTCTAAGTGGGCAGTTTATATTACTGTCAATTGGCTCTGAGTTTATTGTGTAGATGTTTTGTGGGGATGAGAATTTACTGATATAAATCTGACTGATAATTGCAAACTTCTAGAATTTCGATTTTACCAGTTTACAGGGATTTGTGACAGCGAAACATGAGATGGGCGGTGGCTACATGGGGCTAGACATGGAGGTGGCAAGACTTCAAGGGGCAGAGAGTAGCCAGCTCTAGTGTGGGATAGTACACTATTTTTTTTTTTTAGTATTTTCCCCTATAAATCTCTATTCCCTTTCCTGATTCCTCCCCATAAAATCCTCAATCCCATTCCCCCTTCCCCTGCTTCTATAAGGGTACTCCCCGCCACGCACCCATTCCCGCCTCTCTGCCCTGGCATTCCCCCACACTGGGGCATTGAGCCTTCGTAGGAGATCTTAATATAGCAACACTTACCAGATTTATCTTACAGGGAATTAAGGCTTAAAACTTCTACAGATGACAAAATAAAATTGATATCTTTGTAATTAGTAAGTTTGAACGACAAGTAGAGATGATTCTAAGTTTTCCTTCAAGTCATCTTCTTCTTAAGTATATTGTGTTTTAAGATACAATATGTAAATACAATATATTTATAAAATACATGTATATGTTATATAAATATAATATATGTATACATCATGATATCATCAAGAGTTTTACAGACACCATTGAACCAGAAGGCAGAAAGTTATGGCATCGAAGGCCAGTCTTGGCTGCACAGTGATTTCTAGGTCAGCTTAGAATACAGGAGAACCTTCCTTAAGACAAAAAGAGAAGAAATAAAAATATGTAAAATTATATATAATGTGTTGGAGAGATGGCGCAAAGGTTAAGAACACTGACTCTTCTTTCAGAGGTCCTGAGGTCAATTCCCAGGCATCACATGGAGAATGATAATTATATATAGTTATGTCTGGTGCTTTCTTCTGGCCTGCAGGCATACATGCAGAAAAAGCACTTCATTCATGATAGATAGGTGGATGTATAGATAGGTAGATAGATAGATAGATAGATAGATAGATAGATAGATAGACAGACAATTTAAAAAGCATGTTCTCATTTTCTCATACATTCTTAGGCTCAAATATAAAACTTCATATTTATTTAACAATCCATTTCTGATTCTCCTTTTATGGTTTTTCTGCCACCCAATTATGTCACTACTTCCAAGAAATTATTATTGTTTTACTGTGACCATTGTGATCTTAAATGATAAAACATTGCACTTTATACAATGGGCATATCAAAGTATATGTATATTTTACATGACCACAAACCGTATTTCTCCAGTAGGTTAGCAGAGGATTACTAACCAGTCCATGGTTACACTCTTCTTATATCTTATATTTTCTTTTGTTATATTAGTGTGTTCTAATACATTGACTAAGCCATATAGCATACTGAGATATATGTGTCAGATATCTTTCAAATAAATGCTTAGAGACTGTGTCGGCAATGCTAGATTCCAACTGTTTCATTTAATAAGACTACGGGCTAGAATACAGCAAACACAGAGGTGAATGCCAGCAGCAAACCACTGAACTGAGAACAGGACCCCCGTTGAAGGAATCAGAGAAAGAACTGGAAGAGCTTGAAGGGGCTCGAGACCCTTATGAACAACAATGCCAAGCAACCAGAGCTTCCAGGGACTAAGCCACTACCTAAAGACTATACATGGACTGACCCTGGACTCTGACCTCATAGGTAGCAATGAATATCCTAGTAAGATCACCAGTGGAAGGGAAGCCCTGGGTCCTGCTAAGACTGAACCCCCAGTGAACTAGACTGTTGGGGGGGGGCGGCAATGGGGGGAGGATGGGGAGGGAACACCCATAAGGAAGGGGAGGGGGAGGGGGATGTTTGCCCGAAACCGGAAAGGGAATAACACTCGAAATGTATATAAGAAATACTCAAGTTAATAAAAAAAAAAAAAAAAAAAAAAAGACTACGGGCTAATCTAGGCAAGATCAGCAAGTACACTGTAGACGGCTTTCC
Source organism: Rattus rattus (assembly GCF_011064425.1). NCBI lineage: Eukaryota > Metazoa > Chordata > Mammalia > Rodentia > Muridae > Rattus > Rattus rattus. Next base: position 89,174,322 of record NC_046156.1, read on the forward strand.
ATCACTTGGGGAAAATGTTGCAATGTCCTTCCCCGTTCGATTATTCACCGTATTCATTCCCACTCAGAACACTTACTTTTAAGTGTATTTAAATGATGTCACTACACCCAAACCACACATACTGGGGATTGTGAGGTAGATCATTTAGCAAAGTATTTGCTATAAAAAGAAACGAACACAAGAGTTCCAGTCCCCTAACCAAGTAAAAGCCAGTATGACATTTCATGTAATCCTATAGCTCTCTCTCTCTCTCTCTCTCTCTCTCTCTCTCTCTCTCTCTCTCTCTCTCTCTCTCTCTCTCTGTGTGTGTGTGTGTGTGTGTGTGTGTGTGTGTGTGTGTGTGTGTGTGTGTGTTGGAGGGGACAAGAGGCAGTGGGTATACAGAATTTAATACCCTGATACCATGACCCACTAAGCAGCTAGTCTGGCCCAGACAATTAGCTCTAACTCGGTGATCATCCTCACCCCAGAAACTCAGGGGGAGGATGATGGAGGAAGAGCTTCAGGACCCCACCTGTGGCCTCAGCTCCATGACATGCACACACAAAACAGAAAATATTTCAAGATTCACATATATTCAAAAGGTACCATATGATACTATTTGCAATGTATCGTGCTAGCTTCCCATCAATGTTGTCAAATTGCTGCATTTTAGGGAAAAAGCTGAAATTAGTATATATGTCATTTTTTAACTGAATTCCTTCATTCAAGCTATTTTTTAAATTAATATCTATCGATTTATTTCCCAGTAGTTTCTTCCTCATGTATTACTGATGTTTCTTGTTTAAATATGACAGGACGTTTCCATCATTTATTTGTGGTTGAATAATATCTTGTTTGGTTTTGGAGTTTCATTATTTTTAAAAGTCTTTTACATTAGGATTTTAATTCCATTTTAGAAACTTCTTAGTTATAGGCTGAATGAAAAATAATTTAAGAAATTACAAGGGAAGGCTGACCTCCTTTTTCCAGCTGCTGCCAATCGCCAGTTACTACACACAGATGGAAGGCTGTGCCCATCTCCTTCGCCACGGTAATATGCAGTGTTTTGTGCCTGCACAGGTCCCACACCTAAGGTCCCAACTGCTATGACTTCGTATGAACAGCCACCCAGGAGCTGTTCCACGTAGGGGCAGTTGTGCTCCAGGAGAAGACCAAACATCCGAAGACATTACAAGTCTGCATTGGTCGAGGGGTATTCAAAGAAATGGGACTGCAAGTTGGGGACACAGGGAAGGAGGTGGACGTGTGAAGACTTGAATTAGATAAAAATATATGGAACTTGAGACATTCAAAGAAGTAATAATTATAAAAAGTTGAAGCTACAGGACATTTCCACGCGTGCTCTTTTACACTCTTCATAATGGCTGAGACTCACTTGGTCTTCACACTGAACGACGACTTTTGGCATTTTCATTGTTTTCAAAAGCCTCACTATCGCGGTGTACACAAACATTACTTATTCAGGATTCTAAATTTCACAACTTTAATTGCGAATGAGGCCAAATAGCTTTCCTATTAACCTTACAACTTTTTAATCATGATTTTAAATTTTCCGTAAATGATCTGCCTAACTTAAAGGTAACTCGTAGAGATAGTATCCTGTCCGGCATCCACAAGGTCTTGGATCCCGTCCCCACTGCCTCATAAATAAAGTTTGCAAGTGCACTCACATTTTAGTTCTTTAAAAGAATCTATTTTTTTGTGTTTGTGATTTCGTTTTTTGCTCATTTGCTCGGGTTTGTTTGTTTATTTATTTATTTATTTATTTATTTATTTATTTAGGATTAGCAGGCACCACGACCACCGTGTTGGCTATCATAGTGGTACTCGGATAAATACGTCCCTATTCTGTTTTCCCGTTTGTACTCCTCTCACTGACTGCTGCATGTGGTCCGATCTATCTGGTTCTTGCTTGCCTACAGCGGACTGCCTACTTTTCTGCTCTCCTGTCGCGTGTCATCCCTTATCCTCAGTCTTCCATTATTGAAGAGATCACTGCATGTAGATATATATAATTTTAAACATTTCAAACCTAAATTTCTCCTACAGCAGAAAATAGACTGCCATTGTATTTTCCATTTTGAAATATTTGACCTATCATTTACTTCTCTTTCTGTCCATCTTTGTCCAATTGTCAGGATCCCACTCCTTCATGGCCACATAAATTCTCTCTCTCTCTCTCTCTCTCTCTCTCTCTCTCTCTCTCTCTCTCTCTCTCTGTGTGTGTGTGTGTTTGTGTGTGAAAAAGTGTATTAATTTTATCTATTTATCTGTTTATGGATGTCTATGCAGGCTTCATGGTATCATCACCTAAAAAGTGTTAATACTACAAAATAAACACAGGTATGCACGTTTCTTTATGGTAGAATTCATAGTTATGTTTAACTTATGGTGGTATGGTTATTTAGTTTTATGACATGGAAAATTTTAGGTTGGCTAATGATTTTTCAATGTTTTGTTTTCCTATGTATATTTTCATTAGATTCTTAGATGCTCTGAGGCACATTAGAGTAATCATTTTGTACTTCTGATCCATGTTGAGATTGACCTAAGGTGGACAGGAGCAAGTTTTGTGTGTTAAAATTCTGAAATGTACCAACCAGGAGGACAATATTTTTATGTACTAAATTCACCTAGGAGAAAATCGTTTTGGGGAAGTTAAAAGATATAAGAATTAGATCTGGACCACTATTATGAGGTCTGAAGTAGGGAAAGAACAAAGTCTTAAATTATACACACACACACACTATATATATATATATATATATATATATATATATATATATATATATATATATATATATTTACCAGGCCAACACAATTCCACAAGAAGAGGTTTTACTGGGGGCAGAAGTGAGGAAGAGAAGAGGAAAAAACTGGGGTAAGCAGTCAGGGTGTCAGTCTTTTATTTTGGGCCTTAACTTAGATACAGATGCCAGGGAGTGTGTGGCGGTTGCCACGGCAACCGATTTTAGAGGGTTCTAGTCGCCTAGGGATGATGTCACCACTGGATTCCTAGGCTGGCTGTAAAGCCGCTTCTAATGCCAACATAAAAAATATAAAAAATAAAAATATATTGATATGGAAAGAGTAATCATTAACGGAGTCCAGGGTGCTTATTTGAGTTTTCCTTTTTAAATACGGAATGAAGTCATGTACATGCACACACACGCACAGGCCCGGTGTGTATATTTTTCTGCTCCTTTTGGAACCATCTAGCCCAAGTCGTAAGTAACAAGAGGATTGTGTATGCGCAGGATATAATCATAAGAGAGAACTAGCATGTGATTTCACGGTGTATTTAAAGAAGTAATTCTAAAATAGCCGTTTTACTGATTTATAAATCTAGGGCAAATTATCACTTTAAAAAAGTTTGTATAGCAGATAGGCTTATTAAACGGGTTGTTCCAGCTGAATTGCTAGTACCGGATTTCACTTTCTCTCCTTGAATAATGACTTTGGAAAAGTAGTGTTACATAAATCCTTTGCAAATTTATTGCATCATTTCCTGTCTGAAGCCAAGGGTCCACCAGTTTCTGCAGAGCTCTTAAAATAATACCGAGTTGGTAATTAGTTTGGAACATTCTAAAGCCTCCTTTCATCTAAAATATTCTGCTGTATGTCTACACTCTCCTAATACCACCTCTGCCACTGTCTTGACGTTTTCCTATTAGACAATCTCAGGTATGCTTAGAGAAACATAAGCTTTCACAATTTTAGACGCCTTTAGTTGCACAATCTTCGTATTTGTTGCAGTTCCTGGTAAGATGACTGCTTTTATCTGAGGTATTTGAAATACACCTTGGCAGTCAAATACTTTCAATGTTTTCCGTTCCTGAAATCGTGGGATGTTTTCTGTTTAGGCTGTCTTGAAACCTGATGTCAAGATCAATAATGACAAATACTAATTTTCTTTACTGAGGTCAAGCAGTTCATTTATTTGCAAAGTTAGCAAATCATACAGCAATCCTAGCAATATAAGCATTATCTGCTAGTTTTTCAAAGAAGGCAAATCTGTATTCTCCAAATCTCATATGTATATGAAATTATACCTCCTGTCAGTTTTACATTATTTAAGAGAAGAATGGTAAGCAAGCATGCCTGGGAAATAAAATAAATGTTCAAAATAGAGAATAACAAGATTCCCACGTAGCATTGGATTCCTATATTACTACATAAAAATTAAAAATATTTCTACAGAACCAAGAATGAGTAATAATTTTTAGTCAATTAACTACCCAAGCTTATGAACAGAACATGGTCTGGATGTACAGATAACTGAGTTCTTCTTTAGGTGATTTGCTAATGTACATTAATACTGTATACATTTTCAAAAATGGAAATCCCAAGACACACCTGAATTAGTCAATTGTGCATCGCAGAGCACTCTAGGCAATTCGATTATCAATGTCAATACTTTAATGGTGTCTGACAAGGGTTAGTAGAAGCAAAGGATTAAAAATTTTCAGAACATTTAAATTTTCCTAGATTCATAGGACATGATTTTCTTGGCTGCCTCCCCAAGAAATATGAAAATAAAGTAAAATACAAACTTATTCTTTCCAATCTCAAAAGGATTATTTTTGTTTGTCATTTTCTTTGGCCATAATCAGTTTGGTGATTGCTTAAGAGATTTTAAAGATGTATAAAAATCTTTGCATTATTACAAAATATTCCTTAAGACAGCATTATAGTCATGTTTCTTACTTAATCCATAAAACTACCAATAGTCTATATTTGCATCTTTGTCCTCCTAATAGGAAGTTCTATCTAGGGAGCTTCTTATCTAGAAACATATAATATTTTCTTAGAATCTCATCCTATGTACAGAAGAATAGACCTTATAATATGAATCCGATGCTAGCTACTGAACTGTAAGAGTCATTTACTTCTTAAATAGAAGGTCACAATTTTATCGTGTCCTTTAGTTCATGACATCTTCCATCAACTTTTCTGGCTGAAGATTGATCTCTCCCTTCTACCTGCCATCTAGATTGTCAGATATATAGTTTTATTAGGATTGACCTGTCAACCATGAGATGTTGTCAAAAAACAGCCTGGAAAATAAAAATAGTTCATATTTTCCAGAACTCACAGATGTGCTTTGGTAAAGTTTTTGTACACATGCTATATTACGAGTCCCGACAATAACTATTCATTTTAGTTCAATGCCAACATCCTTAAATTAAAAGCAATATTTGTGATACATCATATTTGACGGGTAAATATATCTGCAGAAAGATATAAAAAGACTTCTCGTAAAATGTAAGATGCTATAGATCACTGTGAATTACTCATTCTAAGTGATAACAGCCCCATTGTAAGAATGATTACTCTCATAAGCAAGGATATATACTGTCCTATTTTTCCCCTCGCAGGACTAGTGGAGATCTTTGTAAAATCAGTTTATGATTGCTTCAAGTAATTCTATTTTCTGCATACCAAGGTTACAACACATCAATCTACTCGTAACATAATTATTTAGCACATAATAGGATATCTCCTCCCTGTAAATAATAGGATTTAAGAGAAGTTAGTATTTAAAAATGAGGACTGGATGTATAGAGAAGTTAATATCGTGTTCACCAGGTACTGACAATGTCCTAGATATATTCTCAGTCACTAAGAAAAGCAAGTGTGGTAGGGCCTGTCTGCATTCCTAGCACTAGTGATATGATCCCAACACAATCAGAAACTTAGGGTCATGGTAAATACATAAAAAGTCAAGACAATCTTGAACTTGTGTTTAAAACAAGAGAACACAGCACAGTGTAATAACAAAGTGAGCTTCTGGCTTAGAGTTTGAAAACAACTGTGCCCATTTTCCATTAGTTTTTAATTCTGAATAATAATAAATTAGTGTAGGATTCTTGGTTTTCTTCAGATCAGAGCAGGAATCATGACGCTGTGCTGTTAGGATAACCATTGGTCTTGTTTCAAATCCTCCATTTCTAGACCTTAGCTTTCATTATTTACTGCACACAGGTTAGAAACAACTTTGGAGAGAATTGCCTTATTTGTTTGAAGGTGTCCAGTATGAGTTCTGCTTCATGTTAGATCTGGGAAATTTCAAGCAGGAAGAGTCTTTCTGAATGACATGACCAATAAGCAAAGGGTGAAGAAAATTTTGCTTTTTGTGTCTGACAAACAAACATACTCAGTTTGAGAACTAAGGTTTCCACTCTAATATTTGAAGTGGCAACTTTGAACCACCTTCTTCCCATCTTTCTTACACCTCCTTTCTTTTTCTTTCAAAAATTTTATTAGATATTTTCTTTATTTACATTTCAAATGTAATCCCCTTTCCCATTTTCCACTCCGAAAATTCCCTTTCCCATTCGCACTCCCCCTGTTTCAATGAGGGTGTCCCCCCATCCACTCACCTACTCCCTTCTGCATGTAGATCAGTGGAATAGAAATGAAGACCCAGAAATGATCCTATACACCCATGGTCACTTCATCTTTGATAAAGGAGTTAAAACCATCCAGTGGAAAAATGACAGCATTTTCAACAAATGGTGCTGGTTCAACTGGTGCTCAGCATGTAGAAGAATGCAAATTGATCCGTTCTTATCTTCTTGTCCAATGCTCAAGTCCAAGTGGATCAAGGACCTCCACATAAAACCAGATATACCAAAACTAATAGAAGAGAAAGTGGGGTACACCCTCCAACATATGGGCACTGGGGAAAAATTCCTGAACAGAACACCAAAGGCTTATGCACTAAGATCAAGAATTGACAAATGGGATTTAATAAAATTGCAAAACTTCTGTAAGTCAAAGGACACTGTCAATAGGAAAAAAACAGCAACCAACAGACTGGGAAAAGATCTTTACCAGTCTTACATCCTATACAGGGCTAATATCTAATATATAAAAAGAACTCAGGAAGTTAGACTCCAGAGAAACAAATACCCTTATTAGAAATGGAGTACAGAGGTAAACAAATAATTCTCAGCTGAGGAATATCGGATGGCTGAGAAGAACCTAAAGAAGTGTTCAACATCCTTAGTCATCAGGAAAATGTAAATCACAACAACCCTGAGATTCCACCTCACACCAGTCAGAATGGCTAAGATCAAAATCTCAGGTGATAGCAGGTGCTGTAGAGGATGTGGAGATTGTGTCCTGCTTCCATTGTTGGTGGAATTGCAAGCTGGTACAGCCACTCTGGAAATCTATTTGATGGCTCCTCAGGAAATTGGACATAGTACAACCTGAGGACCCAGCTATACCACTCGTGGGCATATACCCAAAAGATGCTCCAACATATAAGAAGGACAAATGCTCCACTATGTTCATAGCAGCCTTATGTATTTAACCAGAAGCTGAAAAGAACCCAGATGCCCTTCAATAGAGGAATGGATACAGAAAGTATAGTTCATTTACCTAATGGAGTACTACTTAGCTATCGAAATGAATGACTTCCTGAAATTCTTAGGCAAATGAATGAAACTAGAAAATATCATCCTGGGTGAGATAACTCAGTCACAAAAGAACACACATGATATATAGTCACTGATAGTGGATATTTGCTCAAAATCTTGGACTACTCAATATACAATTACAGACAACATGAAGCTCAAGAAGAAGAGAGACAAAGGTGTGGATGCTTCAATCCTTCTCGGAAGGGGCAACAAAATACTCACAGGAGGAAATATTGAAACAAAGCATGGAGCAGAGACTGAAGGAAAGGCCATCCAGAAACTGCCACACATGAGCATCCATCCCACATGCAGTCACCAAACCCAGTCACTATTGGGGATGTCAAGAGGTATATGCTGTCAGGAGCTTGATATAGATGTCTCCTGAGAAGTTCTACCACAGCCTGCAAATATAGAGGCAGATCTTTGCAGCCAACCATTGTTATGAGAATGGGATTCCCAATGGAGAAGTTAGAGAAAGGACTGAGGTAACTGAGGGAGTTTGCAACACTATAATAAGAACAATATCATCCAATTAGACACCCCGAAGCTCCCACAGACTAAACCACCAACCAAAGAGAACACATGGAGGGTTACATGCTTCAGCCACATATGAGCAGAGGATGGCATTGTTGGACATCAGTGAGAGGAGAGGCCCTTGTTCCTGTGATGGCTTGATGCTCCAGTGTAGGGGAATGCCAGGGGAGGTGGGAGGGTGGGAGTGGGTGGGTGGGTGGGTGGGTGGGGAAGAACCCTCATAGAGGGAGGGGGTGGGAGGATGGTATGGGGGATTTCCAAAGGAGTAACCAGAAAATAGGATAACATTTGAAATGTAAATAAAGAAAATATCCAATAAAGGAAAAAATTGAAAGAAAAGAAAAAAATTAAAAAATGAAAATCAGTTCTATTTTAGAGAAACAATAACATAACAAATTTACTAAAATTCTAAAACACTCAAAGCAAACTATGCTTTGGGGTAATTGCATCAAGACTGTGTGCTGAGTCATAATAATCATTTTTAAAACGAAAGAATTCTCACTCATATTTTCTCTCACAGACTCTCTGATTTCCTATGGATTTCTTAGTTTCATGTACATTCCCTTTACTCTTGATTATTCTGTGTTTTGAATATTTTGCCATATCTGGCAGATTGCTGACCTCAACATTCCCAAATAATTCTGCTTTCAAAGTGCATTTACTTTCAGAAATGTAAAACTAATTTTAGATAGCCTGAGGCCATCAAAGGGCCTCTATAATATTCAAGTAGCTTCTACTCAGTTAACTGTGGAAGGGGAGGAGAAAATAGTAAAAACATTTGAATTAATTCAAAGTGTTATACTCAAAGAACAGCTTTAGTGTGCGTGATCAGTAGATTTTCTTTCAAGTTTCTAGGTCAGCAGGCAAGCAGAAATACCGCATTTTTAGAATTTATTATTTCACACACTGAAGACACAAAACATTTTCCATTAAAGTAAATGCAAAATAATTTACTTTTAGATGGCCTTTATTTTCTCCACATTATCTTAGGTACTTGTTCTTTGCTCCCAGTTTGGTAAACTCTCAGATCCCAGGGTTTAACCATGTATATTGCTTGAAAATTGAACCATATTTCCACCTTAAAAGAAATATACATGTACACAAATATTCAGCTGTTAAAAATGTTACTTTTGCATAGACATTAATCCATTGTCCACTTAGTATTAAATTTCAACACTAAAAAATATTGAAAATAAAATGAATTATACCTTTCAGTTACTTATTTAAATGAACAGCATCAAGAAACTCTAAGAAAATGAGCGTCAGTAAGCTCTTTTCATAAAATTATTTATGTATTTTATGTGCATAAGTGCTTTGTCTTCATGAATACCAAAAGAAGCAATTATATCCCGTTTTAGGTGGTTGGGAGGGACCATGTGCTTTCTGAAACTTGAACTCAGGACCTCTGGATGAGAAGTCAGGTGCTTTTACTCACTGATCTATATCTCTAGTCCTCCTGTAGCTCCTAATTAATGTAATTTTTGCTAAAGGCAATTTGACTAGAAATAAAAAAGGCTTTTTTGCTTTTTTGTAGCACTATGAAGAATTATATCTGATCTGTCAAGATACCTTTTGGTATTTCAAAGAATAAAAATTAATACTACTCAAATAGGTCAAGAAAATCTATACTTGTTTGTGTAGAAGTATACAAATTGTATTAAAATTTCCTACTACATATGCCTAAGTTAAATGCAATTATAGAAAGGTCCAAAATGTTGTACATGTTTGTAATCCTATCACTTAAGAGTAGTGTAATATATATAGCAGATGTGCAACTTGGTCTTCACGTGGTCATGTGATAGTTGGAACCTGCTTTCAATCCTGTGTTTGAATCCCTTTCCCCTAGCTGGGCTGCTTTCTCTGGATTCAGTGGAAGACCATGCACTTGGCAAAGTTGCTTGACAGGCTAGAGCAGATTAGTATCAGTGAGGGTCTCCCCTTCTTTGAGGAGAAAAAGATTGGGAAAGAGGAAGGGGTTTTGAGGGTAAGACTGGGAGGTGGGAAGGTGGTGGGGGGCTGTGGTTCTGATGCAAAGTAAATTTTAAAAATCGAGGTATGGTAAAGGTTCAGAAGTGGCAGACCAGCCTTGAAGGAATAAACAGAGAATCTGAAATCTGCCTGGGGTACATGAAACCTGTTCTTACCCTTGGGCCAGTCTGGGATACATGAGAACTTGTCTCAAAACAAAGTGATAATTCAGTAGAAACTCAAAACTCTATATTTTTGGTTAGAACATTGACTATGAAAGGCCTTTTATCTCCATAAAAAGGTAATGCCTTAACCTTTTGTAGATAGTTTGACTATTTTAAAATTATTAAGGGAGATAAATGCTTATTGAATTTTCAAATTTAAGCAGGCTCACAGACAAGGTGAATAGATTTTACTAGATTTCATGAACTCAGTAAAATGATCACAAAGGCTCGGGATGTAGTGATATGGCCATAACTTATGTTTCTTGTATATACGTGTGACTCTTAAATGTGTGCTATTGCAAACAATCAGTTGGACTTAGGCATAGCTCTTGTATGTCTATAATCAAAAGATTAAGTCAAATCTGTGAATTGACCGCATAAAACCTCTATTTTCAGTAAGAAAAAAAAAGTCCTGCCACCTTTATTCAATTTTTTATTCATTTATCTATTTTCATTATGTCAGTCGATTAACAATAGAAAAGTATTCATTTTTTACCTCAAAAAACACAAAAGAAGGATATAAGGAAATGTTAAATTATCTGGTAGTATTTTGGGGGTTCGCTTATGTATACTATCATATCATTCTCCAATAGAAATACTTGGATCTCTTCCTTTCCAATTTAAATCCCTTGATCTCCTTTTGTTGTCTTACTGCTCTAGCTAGAACTTCAAGGACTATATTGAATAGATAGGGAGAGAGTGGACACTCTTGTATTGCCCCTGATGTTAGTGGAATTAATTTGTTTCTTTCCATTTAATTTGATGTTGGCTATTGGCTTGCTCTGTATTGCTTTCATGATATTTAAGTATGTATCTTGTATCGCTGATCAACCTAAGTCTTTTGACATGAAAGGGACTGGCTTTGGGCCAAAGGTTTTTCAATATCTAGTGAGATTATCGTGTGATTTTTTTCCCCTTTAGTTTGTTTATATAATGGATTATGTTGATGGAATTTTGTCTATTCAACGATGGTTATTCTGCCAGATGTTCTTTTATTGTTAAGAATTGAAGAGGCCCTTGTTCCTGTGATGGCTTGATTTCGTAGGGGAATGCCAGGGCAGTGAGGTGGGAGTGGGTGGGTGAAAGGGGAGCACCCTCACAGAAGCAGGGGGATGGGGATGGGATAGGGGGTTTCCAGAGGGGAAACTGGGAAAGGGGATAACATTTGAAATGTAAATACATAAAATATCCAATAAAAACAAAATAAAAAGAATGTTTTTCCCTATTCTGTTTTATTTTTTTATTTTTTTATTTTCTATTTTTGCTTTTCTAGATGAATTTGAGAAATGCTCTTTCCATGTCTTTGAAGAATTGTGTTGGGATATTGATGGGGATTGCATTTAATCTTTCCTTTGGTAGGATGGCCAGTTTTACTCTATTCATTCTGACAATTTAAAGCATGGGAGATCTCTCTGCTCTCTGAGTTCTTCTCTGATCTTTTTCTTGAGACACATGAAGTTATTGTCATACGGGTCTTTCATTTGTTTAGTTAGAGTTATTCCAAGATATTTTATATTATTTTTGGCTACTGTGAAAGAACTTGTTACCCTAATTTCTTTCTCAGCTGCTTACAATTTGTATAAAGGAAGCTACTGATTTATTTGAGTTAATTTATATCCAGCCACTTTGCTGAAGTTGTTTATCAGAGTAGAAGTTCTCTGGTAGAATTTTGGGGGTTGCTTATTTATACTATCATATCATCTGCAGATAGCCATACCTTGACTTCTTATTTTCCAATGTGTATCCTCTTGATCTCCTTTACTGGTCTTACTGCTCTAGCTAGACCTTTCAGTTGTATATTGGATAGATATGGAGAGAGTATCTTCTCTTGTCCATGATTTTAGTGGGGTTGCTTCAACTATCTCTCCTCTTAATTTGATATTGAATGTGTGGTGATGGTTTTGCTGTACATTGTCTGTCTTATGTTTAAGTATGTGCATTGAATTCATGATCTCTCCTAGACTTTTAACACGAAGGGGTGTTGAATTTTGTCAAATGCCTTTTCAGCATGTAATGAGATGATCGCATGGTATTTTTCTTTGTGTTTGTTTATTTTGTAGATTACATTAATGGATTTTTGTATATTGAACCATCTCTGCATCACTGGGATGAAACCTAATTGATCATGGCGAATGATGGTCTTGATCTGTACTTGGATTCTGTTTGCCAGAATTCTATTGAGCATTTTTACATTGATATTCATTAGCAAAATTTGGTGAAGTGTTCTTTAGTAGGTGTCTGTATGGGTTAGGTATCAGCTTAACTAAAATTTCGTAGATTGAATTATGTAATGTTCCTTTTGTTCAAAAGATTATTTTGTAATTATGTTTTGAGTATTTTATGTATATTTGTGTGTTTCTTTTACAAACCATTTTGATCAAACTGTTTTATAAAGTATTTTCTTTCTTCATAATTCATCTTCTGATGTACTTATCAGTGCACTAAGACGATAAACCTCTCTTTATATTCAAATTCTCTCATCATTTTATCTTTCATGGGACATTTCTTGTGTTAAAGCTAAAACCCAGCACCAAACTCAAAGTCATGGATATAATCTATTCTGATTGTCCCCTTCCATCCACCATTTCTCTCCTATCTCTTCTCTGCCTTCGTCAGCTTAACTTCATTCCACTGAAACCTACTGTGATCACAGTAGGAACACAGTCATGGTGGCTTAAGTGAAAATGGTTTCCTTCTAACTTATGTTTCAGTTCTTGCTTTCCAGTTGGTGGCTCTTTGGGGAGAATTAGGAAGTATGGATTTGTTGCAAGATTTTATATATACATATATTTGAGTTCTCAAAAGACTACCATCATTCTGAGTTCATGCTCTCTGCCTCCTAACTGCAAATCAGTATGTGAGCTCTGGACTGCTCTATGTCCTGTGCCTGCCCCCTGCTGCCCTACGGCCTTGCCATAATGGACTCCTATTCCTCTGAGACCATAACACTAATTTAATACTTTTATAAGTTGTCTTAGTCATAATGCTTTGTCACAGCAATAGGAAATCACTAAGGCAAGGACTGCAAACAAAATTCAATTTCTGAAACTGTCACTAGGAGTAGCTCAGCAATGAAGTGTAGGATCCTGTCGCTCCTCGATCTGTGCTGAGGTTGAAGGCGCCATTTTTAATTAGGTGAATCCAAGTCTCCGTTATGCGTCCTGTCTTCTGACTCCTGCATTCTTCCCATCCCCTCTTTCACAATGGTCCCTGATGTCACACTTTAAATGACCTATTTAGTGCTGCGCGCACACCAACAATGTCTTCTGAGCATTTCACACAACCTTGGCTTTCTTCATTCTTTCTCATTCATTAGAAGGTGTGATTTCTTTGAATACAAAAAAGTAAGGGTATAAGCATAGATATTTAGAAGGCAGCATAAATTATGTTGATTTAATAAATAATTCAATTGCCAGGCAGGACCAAATAAATAGCTCCTTGCCATTTTTTTTTTTTTTTGACTAAGCTTCTGGTACTAGGCATACATTTTCTCTTTGAATACAGTTTAAAATCCAGTCAAATTCAATTTGGATATCCTGGTCGATGTAATGTCACTATTGCATAGGTGGACACATCTTCCTTGAAAGATTAGTCTTATAAATTGCTGGATTCACAAGTGGGGAAAATCACAGATAGCCTTCCTTCAGGCTTCAAAAAAACCAATCCTGGGCTATAAAATACAATTGGCAGGAGAAGCTTTCTGCTTAGTTCTAGCTTTTCTTCCCTTTATCATGTGTCCTATGTGTATGGTGAGGTCCTCAGTTGGCTTTTATCATTTAGGTCTGATGGGCAAAGCAGAGAAACAGTCAGATTATACTTTGTATTTCAGTTTCTCAGGTGTCTCTGACAAAATTACAATAAATAAAAATATTAATAAATAAATAAACATGCCACTGGTCAGAGTCATTTTTATAACTCATAGATTCTGGGAGCATTTTTTTTTAAATCCATGTAGGATATCTCTTCAAACATACTTTAAAAAATATATTTTCTGAATATCTGTTTGGCTGCAAGAAAGTAGGTTTCCATGTGCTTTTCCACTTATGTTTTGTTTCACTCCCCACTCCCCATCATCCTTCTTTATCCTTCTAATTCTGTTCACATTCACATCTACAATTACCCTATTATATATGTGCTCCATTCATCTATTCCCATAAACTTTAAAGATATTCTTTCCAATAGCCAACTGCAACTTTCCTGACCTCTATATGGATTCTATGCCAAAATCATAAGAGTTATATTTATTTTGAACTGAAAAATAAAATTTCAGAAATTATGCATGTTAATGAATATCCAAGTGATCTTAATGTATACCACTGTGTAATAATATTAAAGAAGTCTATTTTAAATATTTATTTACTTCATGGCAAAGTCATTTAAAATAATTTTCTTCCTTCTTAAAGTATACATCTGGTGATTATTATTGATAGTGACCCTGCTGGCAAAGAATATCTAGATGCCTAACTACTGTTTAAGTCAAACTAAGTCTCCCTTGATCGAACATTTCTACCCTTCTCTGTGACGCCCTTCAGCAAATTCTGTGAGATGACATTACAGTAAAGCGTGGTCCCAGTTTTTGCTCTAGTTTCCATTCTGTCACTGTGATGAAATAGCTTGACAAAATGAAACTCAGGCAGAGAGCGCAGTTTATTTAAGCTTAAAATTCAAGGTTATGCTCTTGCATTGTAGGGACTTTAAGGCAAGAACTTAAGCTAATAGCATCACATCTCCAGTCAAGAACACTGAAAATGAGTACATACATGCTATTTGCTTACTGTCTTCTTTGTAGGCATCTTGAATTTTGTACGTTCATACCCTTCATGACCCCTGCTTAGGGCATAGTATCTTCCTCATAGGGCTGAGTCTTTTCACATAATTGACACGGTCCTCTACAGGCAAGCCTACAGGCAGCCCAATATATGCTAATATATTCTCATTGAGAATCTTCAAAGGCCATTGAATCCTTGTCATCTGGACAATTAAAGAGACCCATAACAATGTTTATGAATACCATTTTACAAACACCTCAATGTTTGTGGATATGTATGATAATTTATAAGCTTTCAAGTGATGAAAATAAACATTGCCAACCTTTTGCCATATATGTACCATCCAGAAAGTAGTACAAATTCAACTATTATAGTATCAGTATTTTTCTGACATATTGTGTTGACTGTACTACTCCATCAATTGTCAAATAAGTAATACTTATTTTTCTAAGCGAAAGGTCTATGTTATTCAAGAGAAAGAGTTAAAGCATCACTGAAGCAATAAGAGATGGAATCTATTCTGCCTTTTTGGCAGTCCCTAGAATGCCTAGACATCTAGATGATGTATTTTGGGTTTAGGTTTGGCTTGGCTTTTAAAGCCAATACCATATTTTTTCAGTATGTAGCATGAAAATTATATATATATATATATATATATATATATATATATAAACAAAAGTATTATAACCATTAATTGTCAATGAGGTTATAAAATCCACTATGGTATTTTTTTTATTTGAAAGGGAATTTAACTTAATGACTTAAGTCTGTCTGTTCTTGTCACAGACTTTAGAAGATTGAAGGCAATTCCAGACCAATAAGTAAGGACTATAGTTAATAAATCTCTCCTTAATGTCCGACTGCTAATATAATTCCTCTCACAGCTATTTGTCTTCTCTACTGTGTCGTGGTGCTGTAAACTGTCTCCTATATCACCAGGTTTTCTCTCCTCACTGGGTTCCTTATTCCCAGCATTTTGGCTTTTTCTATCCTTTTCCTGCAGGAAGGAAAACATATTCTTCTTCTCCCTCCTTCCAGAATATCCTTACTACTGATTTTTAAAATATTTTTAAATTTTAAAAAATTGTAGGAATATATTTTCTCCTTAAAAGTACAATGTCAGAGTTTATAGTCAGCCTACTACTTGCTATTAAAGAATTCAGTTTAATAAGAAAAGTAATTAATTTTATTTAAAATGAGTAGAAGTAAATTCATATTTTTTCCTAAAATTGTGAAGCATTCTTAGAAATAATAGTTTGAACTATTTAAGATGCTTAAAATTAATAAAATTAGTTGAAATCCTAATATGATTGCAATACTATGTCCATCAGGAAAGGCTGTTAAAATTTAAATTTAAATGATTCTTCTAGATATTTGTGCTTTCATTTTAAAAGTCTATACTACTAATTTTATATTAAATTCAAACAAAATTTTCTTTATTCAATAAGAAGTTATAGAAATTACCACATTATTTACTATTGCAAAAGCAGGAGTTCAATGAAACAAGTAAACAAGTAAAATGTTACATTAAATGTGATAGTACAAGAAAGGACCAGGAAAATAAAAAAATAGATCATAAACAATATAATGTAATAAAGTTCTTGATAAATGTATAATGTTCAGGAATTTAAGAGCTCAATAACATTTAAATATTAATAATAAGTCTTCTGGGGTCCACTATGCAATTGACTACCGAGACAGGTCTACAGCCCCCATTTTTCCTGATAGGCTTCTTATGAAATTCTCTAAATGGCAGCCTATACATTGGGAAAATGTCTTCAATAACCCTACATCTAATAGAGGGATGATATCTAAAAGAACTCAAAACATTAGGCTCCCAGGGAATATCTACCTGAGAGACACAGCCAGAATACAGCAAATACATAGGCGAATGCTAGCAGCAAACCACTGAACTGAGAACGAGACCACCTTTGAAGGAATCAGAGAAAGAACTGAAGAGCTTGAAGGGGCTCGAGACCCTTATGAACAACAATGCCAAGCAACCAGAGCTTCCAGGGACTAAGCCACTACCCAAAGACTATACATGGACTGACCCTGGGCTCCAACCTCATAGGTAGCAAATGAATAGCCTAGTAAGAGCACCAGTGGAAGGGGAAGCCCTTGGTCCTGCAAGACTGAACCCCTAGTGAATGTGATTGTTGGGGAGGGCGGGCGGTAATGGGGGGAGGATGGGGAGGGGAACACCGGTAGAGAAGGGAAGGGGGAGGGGTTAGGGGGATGTTGACCGGGAAACCAACCGAGAAGGGGAATAACAATCGAAATGTAAATAAGAAATACTCAAGTTAATAAAGATGGGGAAAAAAAACCATTAGGCTCCAAAAAAGCAAATAACCCAACTATAAAAATGGGGTAGAGACCTTAACAGGAAATTCTTAACGTATAAATCTCAAATGACCAAGATGTACTTAAGAAATACAGACACTTGGTTGGGAAAGAGGAGGGAATGAGGGCACAGGGTTAGGTATGAAGAGAGACTGAGAGAGGTCCATATTGGGGGAAGCTCACGGGACTAAATGTGGGAGACCATAGCTGAAATGCCCAGCTATGGGAATATGGAATCTGAAGAGACCACCTCCACTAGTTAGACATGATCTCCAGGGGAGGGTTGGGGACCAAAACCTACATGCAAAACGTCTGACCACGAATTGCTCCTGTCTAAAAGAAACAAAAGTGGAGACAACGTGAAGGAATAGACAACTAGTGACTGGCATAACTTGGGATCCATCACCTGGGTGGGCAGTATTACTAATGCCATGTCACTATTACTGATGCCATGTTGTGCTTGCAGACAAGAGCCTAGCATGTCTGTTCTCTACAAGTCTCTACCAGTAGCTGTGTGAGCCAGATGTAGATAATCACAGCCAAGCATTTGGAAGGAGGTCGGGGATCCTTTTGAAAGTTTTAGGGGAAGGACTGAAGGAACTGAAGGGGTTAATGACCACACAGGAAGCCCAAAAGTGTCAACTAATCTAGACATCTGAGCATTCCCAGATACTGAGTCACCAACCAAAGAACACACAAGGGCTAGTCCAAGGCTCCAGGTACTTACATACGTAGGAGAGGGCTGCTTTGTCTGGCCTCAGTGAGAAAGGATGTGCCCAATCCTGTAGAGACTTGATGCCCCAGGGACAGGGAATATCAGGGCAGGGCACCCTCTAAGAGGCAAAAGGAGGATGGGTGAAAGAACACTGTAATGGGAGACCAGAAGAGGGGGCAACATTTGGGATGTAAATAATTAAAATAATTAATTAATAGAAACGTAAAAATGAATTACTGTTTTAGAACTGACTTTTGAAGTTGACTTATGTCTTTCTTGAAATTATTTTAAAATGATTAAAAATATAAAGAGAAAACATTGAAGGGGAGAGGTGAAGGAAGAAACAAAGACAGCAAAACAAACATACAGAAAGAAGAGGAAAATAACACCAGAGCTTAAAGTACATTTACTTATTATATCCAAAATAAAAGAACTATCTTGGGTGAGTAAACGTTAGGTAATTATGCTGGGACTGTAATACCGTACCCTGACAAAAGTGCCTTTCAGAAAGAAGGTAATGGCAAAGAAGCCAACGGCATAGAAAGTTGAAATTGCCACCCACATTATGCCTGAGGTCAAGAACTTGATGAATGCCTATATTCAGCACACTTTCTCTTTCTTCCTTTATTTAGTTTAACAGTCCACCCCAGGGAACGGTGCCATCCATAGAAGACTGCTCTTACTTCTGCATTTAGACTAATCAAGATATGTCCCATATCCCTGCCCAGAAGCTGCTACCCTTGTGATGTTAGATTCCATTAATTTTAAATTGAGATTAGCTACACTAAAAGGATTTGCTGAATTAAGAATTCCTGGGATTAGTAGAGTGTACTCTGGTCGGTCTGGAAGAAGTTTTCCAATGAGGCTTAACTAAGGGGAAATTGTCCCTCACTCGGAATGATTATCAAATAGTTAATAGTCTATGACCCCTGAGTTTAATGGTAGAATAAGGAGGAGAGTTCTGTTGGTGCCACTTGGTCTCTCTCTCTTCTTCCTAGATGGCATGATCGTGTAGATTACCCATCATTCAATGGCCTCCCAGTCATGGTAACACAACATCTCTGAGCTATGAGACAAACAGATCCTTCCACCCTTCAGGGATTTACTGTCACAGTGATGAACAATTGGCAAATACAATTGTTCACTATAAAAATAATACAATTTGCCATTTTATTCCTGTAGAAGGAAGAAGTAATAATTCTAATATTAAGTGCCCTGCTGATAATATATTTTAAATGTCTCAACTATACTTGGATTTTACATTGGAGTAATACTGTATATTCATGCATATCAATACCAAAAGTTCTAAGTGATAAAATCTTCACTAGCTTCCTCTACTGTCAATAGGTCCTAAGTGAATTTGAGTTCTAAAAGTGTCTTTTTAATATATTATAACACACTGAACTGATAATTTAGTAAGAGATTTGCATATACTAATAAGACAAATGAATTATTGCACAATTTATTTTAAAAATACGTGTTTGTAACTCATCTTGAGTTGATTGCTCATTGATTTATTAAACAATGCTAATGTATTCTCCCTTTTGGTATTTGGCTTTTCAATTTAACTATATCATCTTTAATGTATAAAAATTATGTATTAATACATTAATGTTTACATTCCATTGTAAAACAGGATAAGTTAAAAATAAAGAAATCTGCTTCTGATAACCTTAAACAAAAAATCTTTATTCTATTGATAAAACCCAGGTGTTGGAGATATGGCTCAGTTAAAAGGGCTTGCAGCTCTTCCTGAGGACCATAATTCAGTAATCCAGATTCCAGTTACAATAGTTCACAAGGACCCATAATTCTCACTGCAAGTGACCCAATGTCCCCTCTTCTCACACAGTCACCTGCATGACTGGAATTTATTCAAACAGAAACAAATATATACTAATATCTAATCAATAAAAAACAAAATTTTACAAAGTGAAAGTTATTAGTTCAAAAGTTCACTTTGTATATTATAAAATGTGAATAATACATTATGTTGTCAGTGTGGGATATTTTATCCTAAACAATCTTTTGAAATTGTTAATGTAAAATTAGGTTATTATAAGGCTAATGTCTCAGCAGTGCAGTGTGGCATTTCAGGCCTGGAAAATTCTTTGAGAGCTACTGGTCTTCAGTTTATGTTGCAAGCACAGGGAAGCTGGTTTCAATCCAAGAAATGGGGCATATTATATCAGTGATGGGGTATATGAGCTGCCAGGAAATATGAAGGCAAACCCAGAAAAAACAAGCTTTCCTACTCCCTACATCTTCTCTGGGTCATCATCAGAAGATGCTGTTCACATTGCCTATGGATCTTCATTTCAAATAATCTGATCAAGCAAAGGCCCCTCTAGCAGACATCACATTTTTAAAATGTCCAGATACAGTCAAACTGGCAACCAAGATTGACCATCGCAAATTTCAAAGCCTTACAATGATCAAACATTGGGGTTGTTAGTAGGCAACAAGCTAAAGTGATAGCACATCAGTGTTTGTAGCTTTGCCATACCCAGTAATAAGTTTCACTAAACTATATAGCTTGCCCTCCCTAAGCCCAAACTATCATATTCTGATTAATTATTAGACTGTGAATATTAAAGTATTTAAGTTAGTTTAATGTCATGATCACTGACATGTTTTCTCAAGAATGATATCAACAGAGACTATAGTATTGTGAATGATAATATTGGATATATATATATATATATACACACACACACACATATATATATATATATATATATATATAACATTGCTGATAGTGTTCAGACTTAATTGTCTCAATAATGTAACAGAATTCTACCTCTGCTATTTTATAGGCCAACTATATTCCTTGGGTTTTAGAGACCTTAATTTGAATAATTCCACCCTCCCACCCACACTAAATTTGCTGTTGAAATAGGTGAGCACCGGGGGAACAACTTATAACCTCAGACTATAATTACTTTGATTTTTGGGCACACCCCTCCTAATAACCCACGTGGCAGCTCTCCTCCTTCACCTGAAATGAGTACATTCTCAAACTTTTCTGCAAACAAGGCAACTAGTATTTTCACATCCCTGTCAGCATCGAGTTGCCTATCTACCCTTTTCTGATCAAGTGGATCAATGTTCCCTCAGCTAACAATCAAATTTAGACATTTTTCTTTTAAAGATTATCTGAATTTTAAATTGTGTGTAACTGTGAGTGCATGTGTGCATGCCTGCGTGTGTGTGTGTGTGTGTGTGTGTCTGTATGTGTGTGTATATGTGTTTGTGTGTGTGTGCATGCGTGTCTGTGTGTGTGAGTGTGTGCATGTGTGTGTGTTTGTGTGTGTGTGTGCATGCGCGTGTGTGTGTGTGTGTGTGAGTGTTGGGTATGTGCCTGTGTGTGAACAGAGATGCTTGTGAAGGGCTGGAGAGGGTGTAATACTCCTTATTGAAGATGCATTTAGGTGGCAATGCTCAATATGGGTGCTGGAAAGTGAATTTGTGTCCTCTGCACCAGCAATACTTGCCTTTCACCCCTGAGCCAATTGCCTTAGCCATGGAGTCTCCTTACTAGTTAAATATACCCCCGATAGAACATTTAGAAACAAAGAAAAGGTTAATCTGTTCTTAGTTGTATATGGAGAGCACATACAGTAAATAAAAACCCTGTGTTCGAGTGAACTTTTACAAGTCTACCCTATTGATCATCCTATACCCATCTCTAATTAGGTATACACATAAAAACAGATGCGCTGTGAGAAAGGACATAGATAGTAAGTAAAATATGACTTGATGTTGTAACCATCAATAAAGGCTCCTCCAGGCTGCAGCCCGTAGTGTTCAGTCCTTTCTCTCTTTAAAGTCTGTTTAAAAAGATGCCAACCTATAACCTGGCCCCTCAAAAATTCCTGTGGCCTTTCTGTCTTATTAAAAACATATACATCTAAAATCTGTATGACTACTTCATGCCAAATTAATTTGCCTTGCTTCTTTGGCAAATTCTATTTCTTTTTTTTTAAGATAAGAATTAAAATTGTCTAGAAATACCTGGGCTAGATCCTGCCCATTATAGTATCTGCCCATTGTTAGTATTTATAATATAGTATTGGAGAGTGTCCGAGACCCTGCTAACAATTCTCAGAGTTGGCTTCATTGATATTGATCATCTCTGTGTCTTCCAGACGCTGTATGATTTCTGCTCCTTATAAAATCCGCAATGAATTCATTCTTCATTTACACAGTATTTCTGGATACCAAATGAAAGTTATTGCAAACCCTTTGATGACAAAATTATATGGAGTCTTAAAATCTCTCATGGTTTTCAAAGTGCTGTCTATGCTTTATGGAAAGAATCCATTCAGAATTACAATGCCGTGAATTCCATCAGATCCAGTAGTTTAATACACATAGTTTTCAATTTCTGAGCAAGAAATGAACACAAACGCGATGGTTTACAGCCATGGTTTAAAGCAACATCCCTTTGTTTCCCAACACTGTTCAGGTGAGAATTCTACTCATCTTATCAGGGGGTTTGCTTACATCCTCAAAAGTTAAAGGTCACGATGTGAACCAGGACCGAGCTCTTCTCTGAGGACTTAAGAGAAGAATCATTTCCTAAGCTCTTCTTTATTGCTCATGAGTATTGTCCTTTGAAATTCTGACACTACGATTCTTGTGCCCTTACTGTCTATTACTGTGAGGCAGTCCCCTGTCATCTTCCACTCTCATTTTTATTTATAATAACCCAGGAGTGTCCGTCTGATAAACCCCTTCCTATCCAATCTCTGCAATTGTTTAGACAAGTTTTATAAAATTTAACATAATATGCATGATTAGAATAAATGGTTTGGAATGATACCTCTGCTGCCCCATGAAGTAGCAAAACGATGGAAATAATACCCAGGGTGTTCCTTTAAAATTCCCCTGCCATAGATAGATCGTATACTGGTATCTGAGGATCACATGATCTTTCTACATGCAAAATATTTTCTTAAATTTTCCTGAGATTCACCCCATTCCAGTTTTAGCTCCAAGTAAATGATTTCAACTAAATCCACAGAGCTCAAATGCATACAAACTTATCATCTAAACAACCCAAGTAAAATGATGGTGAGACTTCTAAATGCAGTCCTTTCCGTAGTGCTGTTCAATGCACAATTCTTTTCCATTAAGCTCAAGGATCTCTCTCTCTCTCTCTCTCTCTCTCTCTCTCTCTCTCTCTCTCTCTCTCTCTCTCTCTCTCTCTCCACACACACACAAATATATATATATATATATATATATATAATTTGCCTTACATGTATATTACAATGGTATATAAGGGTGCTTCTTATATATAATCCTGTTCCAAAAGTGCAAAGTGAAAAATAAAAATAATACTGGTCAAATGTTGTGATGATATCTAGCCATGAAATTTCAAATAAAGATTTACAGCAGGTTTCAAGAACTGGCAATAAGGTTCATGACTGTTAAGTGCGATCTGGCCTCCGAGATGGTCTTGGATGCTTAACTAGACATTTAAAGATAGGAACTCAACTCTGTAGCTTTCGTTTCTACCTTCTAGGTTCTTAATTTCAATATGCAAGGGTGTTGCAGCAGCAATGTGTGGAAGCAACGTGAGAGAGAAGTGAGTGGAGGAAATAATCTGTTTCCTGGTGAATCCTGTCAAAAAAAAAAGTTCTCCATCTAACCGAGAAGTTTTCCTGTCAGTCAAACCTGAGTGGGAGACACAGCCCAAGCTCCAGTTGCACAACCTTTCCCTGTTGCCGTGGAAAGATGAAAAGGTCAGACACATTTCAGTCAGTCACAGGGCTCTTTGTAGAGATTAGATATTTGATTCATAAGAGAGCCCAGAAATCTCAGCAGAAACCACCCACAGAGATGGGATTATCTAAAAATTCTCTATGATCAGTCTCTTTGCTAATGCAGCGAATCCACATGACATATACAGCAGGCAAACAAGGTTCCTGAGAAGAGCTTTTACACTAAAATTGTCAATGGTGTAGACTAAAAGAAGCAGAGACAACATGGCAGGAAAAATAATACTGGGTTCCCAAATTCTGCAGGCAGAAAACAGGCTGATAAATGTACTCAGCTGCAAGCATGGTATTGTTCAAGAAACGACGACGACGACGACAAATAAAACCCCCAGATGATTATAAGGTGGAATGTGAAGGATCTTAAGGGACAGAGCCACAAACCATAAAGCATTGTTTACATCTCTAGTAGAGACATCTTCGCTGCATTTAATGACTCAACAACATTGGCAACTGTCAACTTTTTTCCATCATGAGTGGCTATATCTGCTAATGTTTTCTATGCCTATTCAGGCACCATATTTTGAAAAGAAAGACTTTTTTTTCTCGGTTTTGAGGATCACATGTGAAGTGGAATTATACCTTGAGACAGATAGTAGCTTACTTGTTTCTGATTTAAATGATGACCAATATATAGGGTTTTATTGTTGTTGTTGTTGTTGGTTTGTTTAATCGATAAGTTGTAGATGAGATGTATACACTTTATAAACTATGCACTAACTTCTGACATTTCAGGAGTGGTAGGATTAAAGAACAATTTGTAGAAAAAATCTATTTTTTATTTCTATTTGATATTATTTACATTTCAAATGTTATCCCTTTTCCAGGTTTCCCCTCCACAAACACCCTATTCCATCCTCCCTCCCTCTGCTTCTATGAGGATGCCCTCCCACCCAGCAATGTACTACCACCTTACTGCCTTGGTATTCCCCTACACTAGGACATCAAGCTTTCAAGGGACCAAGGACCATTCCTAACACTGGTGCCAGATAAGGCCATCCTCTGCTACATGTGCAGATGGAGCCATGTAAACCCGTCAATGCCTTCAGTCCTTTCCCTCACTCTTGCACTGGGGTCCTCTTGCTTAGTCCAATGGATGGCTGCCAGCATCTGCATCTGTATTTTTCGAACATGTTCTGGTAGAGCCTTAATGGGGGCAGCTATATCAGGCTCCTGTCAGCAAGCACTTCTGGGCATCAGCAATACTGTTCGCTTTTGGTGTCTGTATATGGGATGGTTCCCCAGGTGGGGCAGTGTCTGAATGGTCTTTCCTTCAGTCTCTGCTCCACACTTTGTTGCCAATATGTCCACTCTAGCCAGGAGCAATTCTGGGTTAAAAATTTGTAAATGAGTGGGTGGCCTCAATCCTCCAACCAGGGACCTTGCCCAACCTCTGGGTATGGTCTTTATAGGTTCTCCCTCCCCTTTGTTGGGCATTTCATCTGATCTCATCCACTTTGGGTCCTGGGAGACTCTTGGTTTCTTGGCATCTGGGACTTGCTGGTGGCTACCCCTAGTTCTCCATCTCCCATTGCTACACACTTCTGTTCAATTTCCTGACCCTCTGTGTATCATCCCCATCTCCTCCCATACCTGATCCTTCTCCCCTTTCTCTGCCTCTCCCTCCTCTATCCCTTCCAAGTCCTTAACACCCTCTACCTCATATGAATATTATTTTGTATGCCCTTCTAAGAAGGACTGAAGCATCAACATTTTGGTATTTCTTCTTTATCTGCATATGGACAGTACGTTGTATCATGGGTATTCTGAACTCTTTTCCTAATACCCACTTTTCAATGAGTATATACCATGTGTGTTCTTTTGTAACTGGGTTACCTCACTCAGGGTGATACTTTCTAGTTCTATACATTTGACTAAGAATTTTATAAAGCCACTGTTTTTTAATAGCTAAGTAGTACTCCATAGTATAAATGCATTACATTTTCCTTATCTATTCCTCTGCTGAGGAACATCTGGATTCTGTCCAGCTTCTGGCTATCAAAAATAAGAATTCTATGAGCATAGTGGAGCATGTTACCTTGATCCAGGTTGGAGCTTCTTTTGGGTATATGCCAAGAAGTGGAATAGCTGGGTTCTCAGGTAGTACTATGTCCAATTTTCTAAGGAACCTGCCAGATTGATTTCCAGAGAGGTTGTACCAGCTTGCAATCCCTCCAACAATGGAGGAGTGTTCCTCTTTCTCCACACCCTCACCAGTATCTGTTGTCACCTAATGTTTTATCTTAGTCATTCTCACTGGTGTGAGGTGGAATCTCGGGGTTGTTTTGATTTGCATATCACTGATGACTAAGGATTTTGAACATTTCTTTAGGTGCTTCTCAGCCATTCAATATTCCTCAGCTGAGATTTCTTTGTTTAGCTCTGGACCCCATTTTTAATAGGGTTATTTGGCTCTCTGGAGTCTAATTTCTTGAGTTCTCTGTATATATTGGATATGTAGCCCTCTATGTGATGTAGGATTGGTAAAGATCTTTTCCCAATCTATTGGTTGCCATTTTGTCCTATTGACATTTTCCTTTGCCATACAGAAGCTTTTCAATTTAATGAGGTCCGTTGATTGTTGATCTTAGAGCATAAGCAATTGTTGTTATGTTCAGGTAATTTTCCCCTGTGCCTATGTGTTCGAGCATCTTCCCTTCTTTCTCTTCTATTAGATTCAGTGTATCTGGTTTTATGTGGAGGTCCTTGATGCATTTGGACTTGATCTTTGTACAAGGAGAAAAGAATGGGTCAATTTGCCTTCTTCTACATGCTGCCCTCCAGTTGAAACCACACCATTTGTTGAAAATGCTGTCTTTTCCTCACTGGATTGTTTTAGTTCCTTTGTCAAAGATCAAGAGACCATAGGTGTGTGGGTTCATTTCAGGGTCTTCATTTCTATTACATTGATCTACCTGCCTGTCTTTGTACCAATACCATATAAGGGTTTTTTGTTTGTTTGTTTGTTTGTTTGTTTTGGGGTTTTTTTGGCTTTTTTTTTTTTTATCACTATTGCTTTGTAATACTGCTTGAGGTCAGGGATGGTTATTCTCCAAGAAGTTCTTTTATTGTTGAGAATAGTTTTTGCTATCCTGGATTTTTGGTTATTTCAAATGAATTAAGAAATTGCTCTAACTCTATGAAGAATTGAGTTGGAATTTTGAATTTTGATCGGGATTGCATAGAATCTTTAGATTGCTTTTGCAAGGTGTGTCATTTTTTACTATATTTTCCTTGGCAATCCATGAGCATGGGAGATCTTTCTATCTCCTGAGATCTTTGATTTTTTTTCTTCAGAGGCTTCAAGTTCTTGTCATACAGATCTTTCAATTGCTTGGTTAGAGTTACACCAAGATGTTTTATAGTATTTGTGAATGTTGTTAAGGATATTGTTTCCCTTATTGCTTTCTCAGTCTGTTTAATTTTGAGTAGAGAAAGGCTACTGATTTGTTTCAGTTGATTTTCTAATCCAGCCATTTTACTCACTTGTGATAAGATTTCCTTTCAAATCTGTCTAGTTTTTAATGCCTGCTGAACTGATTTGTTAACTAGGGTACAAAAGGTTGTACACAGATTTGACTAAGTTAACCATTGTGTATTGGGAAGATTATCTGTTATGTTTGTTATGTCCAGTGTAATTATTAGAGTTCTATAAAGAAGGGAAAGGAGTCAAATAGGTGGTCATGTGGCTTCAGCAGCAGAGAGAAGAAAGGAGCAGGTTAACAAAGTTATCCTGCTGTCTTCAAAGTGGGAGTAACAAAGCTGTGTATCATTTCTCTGCCTTAGGAAAGGTAATAAATCAGGTGAAACTCAGGTCAGACATAATACAGGAATATCTAGATCTTGGTTTTAGAACTTCTGGTTTCCCTTACTCACTTTAAACTGTTTAAAATTATATATAAGTTTAAATATATTTTATTTATTCTTTGAGATTTTCATAAATGAATATAGTGTATTGTGATAATACTCCCCTTAACATTCTGCAAAATCCTCACCACCATGTGTCCCTCTTTCTGAGTGCATTCTTTGGTACCCATACATATAAAGATCATGCCACTTCCAGAAGCAACAACCTATGTGAGACAACATATCTAAAGGAACAGGGTCCTCTCTTCCGGAAGCCAGCACCAGCTGTCCAGTATCTCATCAACTAAGGGGGAGACTTCTTCAGCTCTTTTCTAAAACATGGTAGAACTCTACTTATATTCATCATTCATGTGCAGGCAGCATGACTTGTGCAGACAAGTATGGCAGCTCAGAGCTCCTTGTAAATCATTTCTATTAATTATGTTTTCCTTATTTTTACTTTTTCTAGAGGGACAACACTTTCTTTTTTCTTTTTTTCATCTTTATTAACTTGAGTATTTCTTATTTAAATTTTGATTGTTATTCCCCTTCCTGGTTTCCGGGCCAACATCCCCTAACCACTCCTCCCCTTCTCTATGGGTGTTCCCCTCCCCATCCTCCCCCCATTACCGCCCCCCCCAACAATCATGTTCACTGGGGGTTCAGTCTTGGCAGGACCAAGGGCTTCCCCTTCCACTGATGCTCTTACTAGGATATTCATTGCTACCTATGAGGTCAGAGTCCTGGGTCAGTCCATGTATAGTCTTTGGGTAGTGGCTTAGTCCCTGGAAGCTCTGGTTGGTTGGCATTGTTGTTCATATGGGGTCTTGAGCCCCTTCAAGCTCTTCCAGTCCTTTCTCTGGACAACACTTTCTTAAACAGCCCAAGGACCCTAAAATTCTAGGTCTATGACTCTGTGGGTTTTTCCTGAGTCAAAGTCTGGGAGGCATAGGCATAGTTGCACTATTTCCTTTTCCTCAATTTTTTTCAATTTAATTGTTATTTATAGGAGTACACTGTCACTGTCTTCAGACACACCGGAAGAGGGCACAGATAAAATTACAGATGGTTGTGAGCCACTCTATGGTTGCTGGGGATTGAACTCAGGACCTCTGAAAGAGCAGCCAGAGTTCTTAACCACTGGGCCATTTCTCCAGCCCAGTTGTACTATTTCTAAAACCACATGTTTAGAGTGCCTGTGTCTATTATTTTTATACTGCTATGTAATAATGATATGCTTCCTTGTGTTTTAATACCATGCCCCTCCCTTCTTTCTTCACTTATTTACCTAATAAAATTTGTTCAAGAAAACGTTGAAAATGTGTCACGGTCATTCAACTACCACCTGTTGACTCCTTCCAAAAGCAGTCTCAGGATTTAGAGGTCTATATAGGCAGGACTCCACCTCCTGACCCCAAACCTTTGTGAAGTGTCTACTGTGGTGAAACAAATGAGATAAATTTGGCAGCTTGTCACAGCACTGATTTATACTTCAACAGTTGCACAGCTCATCAAATTAGTAGACTTGCCTGGATTATCTGCCTGAGGGTCATCTGCTGTGGTGTCAGATTGTTAGTTTGATAAGCCTCGTGCCCGTGGGACCTGGAGAATTTTGGTAAACTAATTAAGGTTTCAAGATACTCCATGTGTTTGTGTCCTGCCACTTTTCCAACAGTCCACTGAGGTCTGTGTTCTGCATACATAGGCTGCCTGTGTTCTTTGAGGACGCTTTGTAAGACATCTTCAGTCCCATGGTCCATTAAATTGTTGTTACACATCCAGCATATCAGGACTAAGTTTCCTATCCTCAGCTAGAGGAAACTGTGCTTTTAAATGAGTCATTTAATTAGATGGGCTCCCTGTCCAAATCTGCTTCTCATCCAGCAGACGCCGAAGGACAGAACCACAGGGTGAAAATCATGAGTGCATCTCAGAAATTTATCACAGCTACCAATTTTCAGATAAAGATTTCGAGTATGATTATATCTTAGGGAAAATCAATAGTTGTAAAAATATCAGAAAGTTATGGTTTTAGTCATAACAAAGTTCTTTTTAGAGACCATGCGATGTTTCTGGATGACTATCTGATAAAATAGTGTTATATTAGCCAAGTTTACATTGCTATAACAACACCCGAGATAACTGGAAGAGGGGAAAAGACTTTTTCTTTTCTTTTATATATTGTTTGTGTCACGTCTCTGTGTGTATTATAGTGTACTTGTGTGCATGTGTGTAGATAATGTGCTGTGTGTATATGTGTGTTTATGAATGTGTATATGTGTATTTTGTGTATGTTGTAAGTGAATGTATATGTAGCGTGTGTGTGTGTGTGCGTGTGTGTGTGTGTGTGTGTGTGTGTGTGTGTGTGTGTGTGTGTGTGTTGGTTCCATCACCTTTTCCAAGTTTAGAAATCTTCAGTTCTTAATTAGATTGATTTGTTGCTTGGGGACTTGTGGTGACATGAGTCATAATGTTAATAGTTCATAGATGACAAATTCAATCTTGAGTGGCCAGGAAGCAAAAAAGAAACAGAAAAGGTTAGAGCTTCTGTATCACACTACTGTATGACAAAAGGCCATCTAACCACACTCGACTTCTGTCCCTTTTCTTGTTCTTTGTTTTGTTTATGTTTTAAAGATGTGGTGCCATTAATTTCTACCTTGTCAACAATACTCTATTTATCAAAATGTTATCTTGTAATTCTGTTCATCCTGACTTCAGTTCTCCATGGTGAACTCCTGGGCTGGTGCTAAGGACCTGAGATTTCATGGTGCTGAGATTGTATCCATGTTAATGTGGTTGGTAAGCAAGCACACTACCTACCAATTACATTTCTTGTCCAGGAAAACACCTCTTCAAGTTTCGGGCCTTTCCAAAAAGTGCCACAGCTTGGAACTTGTGAATCTCAGGACCACTTATCCAAATCATAGCAGAAAATGTCAGATTAGCAGTCTAAGTGGGTGCTTCAATCTCAGCAGACTTTGCTTCATTTATCAAAATCAACGGAATGATGCCTAATGATAGTCTGCTGTATTCATATATTGGTCCTAACCCAATTCTCACCAGAAAGACTTCATTCAGCAATGATGGAAACAGATACAGAGAACCACGGCCAAATATCAAGCAGAGTTTGGGAAATACTGCCGCAAAGGGGGAGTAAGGATTGTAGGAGCCAGAGGGGTCAACAACACCACAGGAAAATCCAGAGAATCACCAAACCTAGGTTATAGCGCTCACTGAGATTGAACCAATAAGCAAGAGCCTGCACAGGAGCTAACTCACTCCCTCTCTATAGATATTATATTTCTATGGCTTGGCGTTTTTATGACTGGTAGCTATTTCCAGTGCTTTTGCCTCTTCTGGGGACCTGGTCCTCCTACTGGGCTGCTTAGTCCAGAGTGCCTAGCCCTATTGTCACCTGGCATGTCATGTTTAGTTAAAAATCTCTGGGAGACCTGCAGTTTTCTGAAGGGAAACAACAGGAGTGTATTCAATACGTTAGGCACAACAATGCTCTTGGAAAGTGCAGAGTCAGAAATGGAGAAGAGATTTTAAAGCTGCAGTTCAATGAAAAGTAGAGAGGCGTTTCATACCTGCAAGCAAACTGGAGAAAAGTTGAAAAGGATTACTGGAAAATTGCCATGACTAGTTAAATACTGTATCAAGGTTGTTGATGCCTCTGAGTCCTGGACAACTGCTGATGAACAGCAAATAAACATTCTGCATGTTAAAGACAAGAGTCAATTTTTAGACCATGAACTAAAACTTAAAAAAAAGAGACATCTGGATATTTGTTTCCTACTAAAAATATATTTTCACCAGACAACACTTATATTTTCTGAAAAGTTAGTGGTTAAGAATGTTGCCCTAATAATTCAATTCTGGAGCAATTCGTATTGGACATTAACTCAAAACATCAACTTTCCATGAAGATCAGAAAATATTTATTATTTAGAAAAGTATCATAGTATTGTAGAAACTGTAGTCCTACTGCAGTGAGCATCTCCTAGGACTTCAAGTCTCAGTACTGCATTTTGTTTGAAGGATATTGGTAAGTAAATCGCTGACCTTTCATGAGAAAAACTAAAAACAAGCATAAAGATATGGTTGACAGGCCATTGCACACAGTTAGGATTGCAATAAGTAACTCGTATGACAGAAGTTCAGTGAGCCAGAAAGAGAGGTAGCAGAGAGGGTTGGAAAAAGAGTTATTATACCATAACATAATTATTGACACTTAGATACTATTATAAATATAATGCCAATAGAACAAAATGCTACCTAATTAGCACTTTTCTGCAACATATATGGTGTCAGATGTATATCACCCCAACACTCAAGAATCCAGGGCAAGAAGGATACAAGTTGGAGGACTATTTGGAAAATATGATTATACCCTGACTCAAATTCAGACATGAAAATTAATATGCTCATTTTTGACTCTTACAGTTTAAATAATCAAAAGATAAAATGACTAAATTCTTCCTTTCAAAGACCATAGAGATCCTACAGTCACATGTCTTAAATATCTGCTTTGGCAATGATACTAGTATATGACCTGATTCTTTTGGCTGATAAATAGTCTCAAACCTTTACTACCAGCATTCAAGACATTGAGGCAGGAGGATCTCTAAGACTTTGAGGTTAGTCTAGACTACATAGTTAGTAAAAATCAAACTTTGCAGAGTGAGGTTCTCTATATCTCTAAAAAATAAAGTGGTGTTATTAAGAATTCTGTGAAGAAAGATGTTTTTAATAAATCAAACTGCAAATAAAGGGTGCAGAATGTTTTATAATAAAGAATATGACCTTCAAAAACCATCAATTGCCCTAAAGCCTTTTGTCTCTCTTAGAAGTAAATCAACATTTAATGAACTATACAAATAACCTATAAATTGAAATGAGTCAATTCTAATAAGTCCCCGTGAAAAGTGAATTTGAAATTATCTTTCTTGATAGATAATCAAGGAAATCCAGACAAGTCCTCATAAATAAATGTTTATTTTAATTAACAATGATAAAAAAGGTTTTCTCTTGGGAACTGTAACAACACTGGACTAGGAAGAATTTCTTAGTTATTCAGCCATAAAACAATGTTTACAGTTAGATTAAATGTACGTAAATGTATTCAAAATCATTAAAAAACTTCATTTTCATTGAAAGAGGAACTAAGACTACAATTGTTCCATTTTATGTGTGGTAAATATCCATTTTCATAAACAACTCAAGGAGAAATGGGATATTGATTTGTATTTAATAAGGACCTAATTATCTAGTTAATTAAAATTTTAATAAGTATAAATAATTGAGAACATTTATGGTGCAAATACGAATCCTCAAGTTTCAAATTCTGGCCTGAGAAAAGTTAGTGGTAATAAAGATTTGATTCAGAGGGTCTGCAGTTGAGAATTTCTTTAATACTTTTGGGGTTTGTGTTCAAATCTATCTTACCCAGGCATTGATAAAAGGTTCTATTTTGGGCTCTGATATTTTCCTCAATCTGTATTTTTCATTCTTGCCACAAATTTTGTACTGTAATCAAATTTCTCTGATATACATAATGCTGTGTTGTATAAGTCAAATAGATGGTCAAATTCTCTTAACTTATACTTGTGATAGTTTTTTATCTATTTAATAGATTAAACACTGCTGCTTTAGCTAGTTACCAGACATGATTGACTGAAGACATCCCAAAATAATTTTTTGACATCTCACATCATCAAAATTTGAAAAGCTATAGGGATGGACTGAAAGTCAGAGCAGAGATGAGCCCCTCATGAGGAGCCTTTCAGGCCTGTGTATTAAGGACTGTTGCTCTTGCACTCTTTCCTTCATGGGAATTGTCCAGTGATGGCCTCCATATAATTATGTCTGTCATGGTAACCTTCCAGATTCTTAAAAGTTCACTGTAACCAAGGATAATGTGCTCATGCCAAGATACTGAATTATACACATATACCTGAATATAGTCTCAAATTTTGTGGGTTGGAGCATGGAAAGTTTTGGGAGCAGACTTGTTCTAAACAGCCGACACAGTCCTAGACACGATCTGCATGCTGAATAATTTCCCTTCTTTCTACTTGTAGTAGGAAACATAGTGTTCGTCCACAAAAACATACATAACCCCAAACCATGCCCTCTCTTTTACGTGTCAGTTCCTTCCATTTACAGCAGAACACTGCCCATTTATTTTTCCCTAATATAATACCCACTATTTATTAAAATAAATAAGTAAATAAATCATAAATATCTTATACCAATTGTATATTAACATAGTCATCTCTATTCAAAAATCTATAGCTCTAATAAAATCTTGTCTACATACTTACTAGATATACTCTCCTGTCCTTTCCAATTCTTTCCAGGGCTTGAGTGCATAGTCATGCATTCCTTTTATTTTCCATTCCATTTTTATCTCATTTCAAATAAGTTTATGGTTCCATCTTTTCTTGGTAGTGCAAATATTATAAAAAAGACAACAACAAAAACAACCTCAACCCCACCCCACTCCCCAAAAAACAAAACCTCCCTGCTTGTTCCAGGGTTGTATATTTGATATACTCAACTCTTTCAATAACTGGCATGACTATTATCAAACTTTTTCTTTGTGGGTTTGAGGTTAAGACAGCGTCTCATGCAACACAGACTCACAATGGTGTGTAGCCAAGGGTATCGACAAGCTCCTCCAATCTCCATGCCCCAAGTATTTTGAACATAAGAATTTATCACCATGACTTGTTTACTTTATTATTTTAAATAGAAACCCTTTCATGGTTCTATATGAAGTACCGCACCATGACAACTACCATTTCAACTTGCTTCCAGAGTGTTTATCTAGCTGATTCTAAACACCTTTGTTTCCAAATGTTTGTACTCAACCTGGCTTCTAGACCATTTTCCAGAGAAGTAACAGTAAGCCATGGCTTTCTAATTATAATCTCCATCTTAGGCATGAAATCTTGTACTGTGTCATCCTCCCTGATCTAATAACCAAACAATACTGAGATTTATATTTGCTTCTCATAAGTGTGAGAATTGTGGTGTGTGTGGCACTATGTGCAAAGAAATATGAAACTTGAGTATCTATTTCTCATAGTTACAGGGTTTTGCAAATTTCCTTGATGATTACTTTCACCTGAGCTAACACAATCTCCTCCCTGACAATTACTTAGAATATTTTCTAAACTCCCTCCTATCATTTAGTTCATTAATCATCTATGAACAATAGTAGCTCCCAGAAGGAACACTTTAAACCTTAAGATTTAACATGATCTTTGCCACATCAAATAATCCAATGTCCTGTATCATGTTGAACTTGAAGTTTTAGAGTAGCCTGCAAAACCAGCTTGTGTTGCCTGGCACCTCCTCTGTGCCTTACATTGGTTTCTTAGTCACCATTTTATGCTCCTAAGTACAAAAGTCCTCTGCTTACTTCTGTGCTTGTAATAGCCTTTCCTCAATGCTGTGGTTTTAATGTTTGTGCCCTTCAAACTTTAGTAACCAATGCGATTCTATTCAGAGAAGGAACTTTAAGGAATAAATGAGCTAGGACAGATGCTTTTGTTAATATTGTCAAGGCTCATACAAAAGAAGTTTCACACAGCACTGGGTCTTCTTAGCCGCTCACCTCCCTTTATAAGAGGCCACAGTGTTCAAGAAGGTAACTTTGAAAGAGAGAACAAACCCTCTTAGATCTTAAGTCTCTCTGTGCCTTGATGTTAAACTTCTCAGACCCCCTAATTAATTGGAAAAAAGCTAGTTCTTAAGAAATTACCCTGTTCAGGTATAATTTATGATATTGTAAATGCAATAGAAAACAGCACGAGAGACAAGAATTTATTTTCTACTTTAACTTCATGCTGGTTTCATTCCCTTTCTTTTCTGAATTATATTGTAGAACGAATGACTGATGTTAGAATTTATGTCTTTATTGTTGCAGTTTGGCTTAGTTAAGTGAATGAATACAATAAAACCCCCAAACCCAGGGAAAATTAGTTATATATTGATTCATTCCTTAATGTGTAGATCCTTAGAGAAAACAAACTTCTTAAATTCAAGTAGCAGAAGAATCTTTTATCATTACTTTTTCAAATGATTAAAAGTGATGAATCATATAAACTTATTAGCTGAATTGAAAATTTATTGATACTTGCTGGTCAGCCAAACCCGTTTCAAAGAATTTAGAATGATCACCGGGCACATTCTCTCTTTTTAACCTGTCATTTAGTGATTTTATCTATACCCTGTACTTAAAGTTTATGAGTAGAATACTAATATGTAAACTATTTTTTGCCAAGTTTGAAGTCCATAATAAGAGAAAATAATCTTTTCTCTTCTAAACACCAATGTTGTATTAGTAATTTTTCTGTTGTGTTAAAGTGCATTTGCAGACACTATTGCTGATGCCAAGAAACGCTTGCTGACAGGAGCCTGTTATAGCTGCTCCCCTGAGAGGCTCTGCCAGAGCCTGACAATATACATACAGATGCTCACAGCCAACTATCAGACTGAGCATGGAGACCCCAATGGAGGAATTAGGGAAAGGACTGAAGAAGCTGAAGGGGTTTGCAAACTCATACAAAGAACAACAAGATCAACCAATGAGACCCTGCTGCCCCCACCCCCTGCTCCCAAGGACTAAACCACCAACCAAATAATATACATGGAGGGACCCAGCTGCATATGTAGCTAAAGACTGTCTTATCTGGCATCAATGGGAGAGAGCCCCTTGGTCCTATTTAGGCTCCATGCCCCAACATAGGGGAATACTAGGGCAGTGAGATGGGAGTGGGTGGGTAGGTTGGGGAGCACCCATAAATAAGCAGGGGAGGATTAGCGACAGCGTTATGGGATTTGAGGAAGGGAAACTAGGAAGGGGATAACAACATATGACATGTAAAAAAATAAAATAACCAATGAAAAAAGTGTACAACTAAGAAAACATAGAAAAATGAGGAGTTTCTTTGGGCTTATGTCATAGAATGTGTGATGGTGGACCAGAGAAAGCTTGTGATAAGCATAGTGGCTACAGCAGTAGCTGAAAGTTCAAATCTTAAACTTCAAGCATGAAAAAGACCTAGAAAAAAATCATATCTTAAAATTCCCAAATCCTGCAACCAGTGACAGACTTGTTTCAGGAACACAACACATTTTAAATCTAGGCGAACAGTCGCACCAACTGAGGGCTATGTACTCAGAGGTCCATGAAGCATTCTATATGTTTAATATCAGCCATCAGCATAAAAAAGACATATTTATGAAGAAATAAGTCAATATTGATATCTAAAGTTGTGAAATATAGTTAATTTTATATTAACTTTATATAACTATGATTATATAATTTTAATATAAATTTACTAATATTTCTATAGATGTCCAGGAAAAAACATTCGTAGACATCATGTACTTTACATTTAATATTTCTCACCATACTCATTACTTTTTTAAACCCATATATAAACCAGAGGTGAAGACAATCCAAATAAAACTACATTCGTTAATACAAGTAAATGAAGATGCTTAGTTTATTAGTTTAATACAGCTTATGTATTGTAGAAATAAATATTCCACAGAGAGCCTAATTGTTTCTTTGAGAAGTTATTGAGATAAGTAGAACTGAAAAGCTTAAACTTCTTGACCCTTCAAGAGCCATATTTCATAGTAACATATATTTTAAATATCAAATCTTCATGACTTTTGCCAAAATAATTAAATGAAATAGTTATATTGGGCATTTACACAGAAACATATTCTATGCATCAGTGATTCTAATGAGTTTTTTTAATGGTTTAATTATTTTTAATTGTAATGATAACTTCTTTTCTTTGTTTCCTATTAAGACCAAGTTTGATTTGAGGATCATGACACTTCATAAATATTACTAAAATCTCTCAGTTTTTAGGGTTTCATACATTGGGAAACAAGTACAAGTTTCTAGTTCTTAAAACTGTCAGCCCACTTTTTTTGTCAGCTCCTCATTGCCTTTAAAAGCCTCTACATCTAAATCTCTGTGGCCAAGGAAAATCAAACCACGAAGAATTATTAATGAGGAGAGGGGATCGATGTGCTTTTCTGTGAATAAAGAATTTGACATTGATTTTTGTGGGTTTTGTTTCCTTCCCCCTCTCCATTTATACTCTCTTTGCCTCATTTCTAGATAATTTATATTGAATTGTTTGAAGCTCATTAAAAAACTTTAACATTTGGGTCATACTTTCAGTGAATGCTTAGTGGGTGGAAGAGTAAAGAGCTAAATCCATAATCCCCCCCAAATCTTTAATTATGTTACCTGTTGTGGCAAAGGTTTTTGTATATGGAATTTACCAGAAAGATGCACCGAAAATGGATCCTACCACGAAGAGACCAGGAAGATGAAGCCAGGGAAGATGTGAAAGAAGTCAAAGAAAAAAAAAGACAGAGAGAAATAGTTTAAAATTTGAAAGATGGAGAAAGAACTGTGGAGACTTTCAAAAAGCGTTTATGACATTTTATTTAGCCTGTAGTCTATGTAGAATCTCAGGAAAAGAACAGAGAAATTATTATTTGGAAGCAGTTGAAGTGTTTTTCTGTTTGTATATAGTAGAGGACTCACAGTTGTAGCAAAGACTGTCTTGAACACAATTTAATATTTAGTATTACCCGCATGAGCCACCATGTCGTTGTGATGGATTTTGATAAAAGAGGAATTAAATAATTCCAAGGCGTAATTACTTTTACTATCTAGGAAAATGTGACTTATACAATTTGCTCTAGCTGTGAAAGAAGAGGACGCTTAGTGGGAACAATGATCTCATTCACAAAACATTCTTCTTTCACCATAAAAAAATTTACATTTTAGAGCAAAAACGTGACGTTAGAGGGGGATAGGATGTGAAGTCGTTGATTGCCTAAGCAGGCCTTTATACAGAAGGAATTGTGGGGCTTAAACACTGTGGATTTTAAAGCAAATAACTCGGAGGTTCTAAATTTGATATCATGACCCAAAACTTAACGCATGAAAGAAGAATTCGCAATTTTAAATATTTGATAAGAAGCCCACTAAGCATTTAAACGTCTTGCACACTTCTGTAAATGAGCCAATTTCTGTGACTCGGAGTTTAGAACACGGTCATTAAATCTCCAGTTAGAGTCTATTTGGGCTCCAGGTCTTGCGCCTTAGGGTGACAGACTGTGGGTGACCATCCAACTGCATCCAGAACATCTGGGGGCCATATCTCCACGGAGGATAAACAGCAGGGCAGGGCCAGCAGAAACCATGCCAGATGTGCAGTAATTATTGTATTTGCAGGGAACTGGCTTCTCTGTACTTTGGCAGTCTTCGCACTTTTTAAACATACGATAAAAAATGTGGTGCTTCGTTTAGGGTTGCTGGCAGCGTAAGAATCCTCTGTGGATTCATCTCTGCGAACAAAAAGGGGGTGGGGGCACTCTTTCTGTCAGTGTCTAAATCTCAGAAAGAAACTTAGCAAATAAGCAGCGGATTGTTAGAAAGAGTTTAGAATTGTTAGAATTTCAAAACGATTCATAAAAAGTGCTAGGAAAGACCGATGGTATGTTTCCCCAGGTTTGTGTTTTAAATCAAGGTCAATACTGATGAAGATAGGGAGGTAATCTTTAGCATAAAGCACTGAAAATATGACCCAATTCTGTTTCATTTCTTCAACAGCACTAGGAGAAATCATATATTGATTGATATATTGAAGAACCCAAACCTTTAGTGTCTAGAAACTAGTAATAATAAAATGTATGAATAAGGTGGTAAGACCAGTGTATGCATAAGGCAATGTCAGGATAATATGAATTTATTCTTATTATGAACTCGCTTGTTCACTAGTGTGTTTTAAGCTAAAACTTCTTCTCTTTTATCTAAAAATTCTCAAGGGTAAGATTCCTGGAGAAACCTGTCAAGCACTTTTCCTTTATACAAACACCAAGGGCAAACTTTACCTGACTGCTTGACTGTTTCATCCTCCCTGGCCTCAACTCTAAAGATGAGGTGGAAATAAGTATAAAAAATAAATAAATACAAAAAATGAGAGAAAACATGTAGATGACTAGATCCACCTCACTGTTCCTCATGTGTCAATAGAATAATAAATCTTCCCTAAATTTATGCCCACATAAAGAAGGGCTTTGTTTTTGTCTCCCCCCCTCTCTCACTCTTTCTCTGTCTGTCCTTCAATCCTTCCCTCCCTCTGCTCCCTCTGTCTTACTGTCTCTGCCTTTTCACTGTCTTTTTTCTTAGTCACTAACTCTGTATCTGTCTCTGTCTCTCTCTCTCTGTCTCTGTCATTCTCTCTCTCACTGGATCTCTATCTTTACCTCTTTTCCTCCCTACTTTCTGTCTTTCTTTTCACTCTTTTTATTATCTATTTTTCTATCATCTATCATCTACGTATCATCTATTATCTATCTATCTATCTATCTATCAATATATCAATCTATCCATCAATCTATTATCTATCATCTATCATCTATCAATCTATTTATCATCTATCAATCTATTAATGTATCAATCTATCAATCATCTATCTATCTATCTATATATCTTCTATCATCTATCTATCTATCATCTATCAATCTATTCATAATCTATCTATAATCTATCAATCATCTATCTATCATCTATCATCTATCTTTCATCTATCATCTACCTATCTATCATCTATCTGTCAATCAATCATCTATCTATCATCTATCATCAATCAACCTATCATCTATCGATCTATTGATGTATCAATCAATCATCTCTCATCTATCTATCATCATCATCTATCTATTATCTACTTCTCTAGCTCTCTATATCTGTTTATCTGTCTCAAATAGATGTGCTGGTGGAAGAGAATATGTGCAGGTAAGTGTGGAAGTTTGATCCTAGCTTTGAGTATAATTTCTTATAAGCCAACTCTTAGTGGTTTTTGCTTATTTTATATTGCTTTTTAAAGAGAGTCTGTCACTGGGACTTGACGCTTGCAATTTACATTGGTCTTTCTGCATAGTTTGTTGCAGGGATCCACCTGTCTCTGTGTGTCTCAAGTATTAGGCATGTATCCTCACAGGGCAGCACTTGGCCCTTTGCATTAGCATTCAGGTTCTGTTTGATGTTTTCCTGCTTACATAGCAAATGTATTCTTACTGAACTAGCTTCCAGTGCCTACTTGAAAACTTTTGTGCTGATAAAAACATATATTTTAAAATTACAAATGGCTAAAATAATTTATTAGTGTTTATGAAGATTAAGAAAATAGAAAATAAATCAATATTTTCAATATATTGAATATTATTAAAATAAGATCATGACAAGCATTCAGAAAAAATTTTTTTTAATTTAAATTTTACTTTTTAATTAAGTAAAAATTAAAATTGCTGTTTCTGATGACAAGG
Organism: Rattus rattus; assembly: GCF_011064425.1. Taxonomy (NCBI): domain Eukaryota; kingdom Metazoa; phylum Chordata; class Mammalia; order Rodentia; family Muridae; genus Rattus; species Rattus rattus. Next base: position 89,215,317 of record NC_046156.1, read on the forward strand.
TATTACAATCACATTGATGAGTATATAATTTGAGCTGAATGCTTTTTAATCAAATGTAATGGTCAATAGAGAAAAGACATGAAATTTTGTCTATTCTTCTTTGAATCATAATGTTTAGTAAATTTTAATTATGCATATTAAAGTATTTATAGACTTATTTGCAAGAAATCCTTTTTAAGTAAGTTCTGTTGTGATGTCAATAATGTTAACAAGCACAAGCCATCCTGGAAGGTGACTTTCTCCAAATGGGTCTGTGTTTTCGACGAAAGAAAAGAGATACATAAAAAGTATGTGACTGTGAAAGTTCAAATGCATCGACATTTCAAAGAATATACTCTTTTCTTGCATACCATACAGCATTTATGTCTAAGTAACAGTGGGTAGGCATAGCTTAGACAAAATACAACATGAGAGAAACTCAATAGTTTGGAAAATGTACCTGGGCATAGTAAAAAGGAAATGGTTCTCAACATTCATGGAATTTACATATTCATTGCTGTTTTCTGCTGCTACTAAAATAATAATAATATACACAAAAGAAGAGAGATGAACATAAAAATGTGTCAAATTTCAATAACAAAATTTTAACTTTACTTCCTGTTTACTCCTATTGATTTATTAAACCAGAGGAGTTCATGGTTGGGGTAGGAAGGACTAGAGTAGATATATTAGCACTTAGCTTGGTTGGAATGTCCTGACTAACTCATTCGGTGTTGAATAGAAAAGAATATGTGAGAAATACTATGAAGTGAAAGGGATTTGGACTATAGTGTCTAAGGGGGAAAGGGGGACCATGAAACAATGGTAATTATATAAGGTAGATTATAGGAAGACAGGACAGAAGATAGAATTTGGGGAGGCATAAATTACATTAAACCCATTTGCCAAAGCCATATGAAAATTTACAAATGCAGATATTTCTGAACCATGCATATATAAAGAAATTAAAATTGAGCTAAATGATATCAAGGCACAATACCCCAACTTCAGATTATATACTACCAAATTAAAAAAAATCACAATACCAAAAATAGACTATCTCTTTTGAATTTTTACTTAGTAGAGTCCCATAGGCCCAAGTATATCGTTGGAAGTTTACAATGCCACTGTTTACCTCCAGAGCTCAATTAAAAATAAGTCAGATTTAATCCTCTCATTATCATTACAAAATACATCAGAAAACTAAGACTTCCTCTTCTTTCTTCTGCACTCACTAAGCTACTCATACAGGCTTCACTGAGCCTTCCAGGAGCTTCTACAATACATTTTTCATGACCTATTTGCATTTATTTATTTTTATATTTCCCCGAAACTATAGTACTTTACAAGACTGCAGGTCCTTAGCATACAAACTGTATCTTCACTTCACTCAATATTGTGTTCTGAACCTTCAGAAATGCCCTGGGTATAGAACAAGACCTACTATATCGATTAAGTGCATAAATCATAGGGCTGTCCTCTCTTACTTTATAAATTAATACTCACCATTTGGAACACTATGAGCTTCTTGTTGCAATGTTGGACTACTTATTAAAGACATTTCCCCATAAAATTAGATGACTGAATTGTCAAAAGAAATAGTAAGAAGACACAATGTGATCTGCAAGACTATGAAGTGTTTGCAGAACTTCAGCTTTTCAATGATCACCTGATCGCAGTCGTACAGAAATAAATTGCAAATTGTTCTTATAGATATATTTCCTACACTGGTTTAATTATTCTGTAGGAACTGGGAAAAGTAACAGAAATTTACCGAGTGAAAATATTTCCTGTAGTTTATTATGTGTGGATTCTTTTTATTTTATTCCCACATCACAGATGAGTCTGACATTGACAACAAAATCACTAGTACATTTCTTTGTAAGTACAGGATACATACATCTGTAACTTTTGGAGCCTTTGTGATGTTTCTTCACAGTACCTTCTGAAGTCAAAGGTCTTCAGAGCAAAGATGAAAGCTGACGATGGACTCAGTAGGAAGCAATTGCACACAGTGAGTTGAATTGTACTGAAAGAACAATCTTGTGAAGATGGGTAATTTTCTTGAGTCAAGCTGACATACTGTGAAAAAGTCAAGTGACCATAAACAAAAGCTTAATATCCCAGTAATGTCAATGTTTTCCGTTCTCAGTAAGACACCCAGTTATTAGTTCATTATCATGGCTACTTTATTTCCAATCAACTTCCAATGAAAACATGCATGTGATATAGACTTCACTCTTATAGAACCTAATGCTCCTCCTTTCCGAGTCTCTCACGTGTCTATTTAGTACTATTTTTGTAGTACTTGTAATTTTCAGCATGACCTAATGACTGGGAATTTTAAAAATCTGGTAGTGAGTGGCCTGGTGACTTGGGAAATAAGCGTTTTCTTTATGTGTAATACAGAATTTGTATCTATATAAGAAATTAAGCATAAATAGATTATCTTAAGACACAGTGTTGTCAATGCAGAAGTAAACGTAGCAACCCACAAGAGGCTCAAGAAAGCTTCAAATGCTTTCATAAAAAACCACAAGGACCTAATTTTTCAATTAGCTGATAACGTGAGCTTTTTGAGATTTTTCCATGAGGCATTCAATGTGAGCATGAAGGGCTTTCATTATTATACAGCAAAGGATTCACACTAGGAAAATCCTTCCCACGAATAGAGAATTTCTTGAGAGAGGTAAAGTGGCCATGGTGATAATGGTACCTAATTTCATCTCAGCTGTGGAATGGAAGTGTGTATTATTCTTCTTTCATAAGTGTCAGAACATTTCACCTTTATAATACACTGTAAATAGAAATTTTACAGCATTGTAAAATAACGTTAATCAACTCTATCATGTTTCCACCTCTGTGCTCCACAACTAATATGCTTAAACCATCAATAATTCATGATACAAACTGACTTATATTTAATAGATATACTCCTGATATCGATATTTGTCAGTATGTTTTAGTCATGAAACTCCACAGTTATCACTTCTGCACTGAAATACTGTAATGAACATGGTTATACAAAAACTCAATTTAAGTTCACTTTAAAAGATTTGAGCTGAGGAAATAAAATTGAACGTCATTATAAAATCACTTGAACATTTTAAGAGCAAATAAAAATAAAGTATAATGGATTTTTTTCATTGTTGATTCATTTTGGTGGAATATTTTCCCTATAAAATGGTCAAAATAAATTTCTAAGAACTTTGACTTTGTAACAAGAATTACTCTTGGGAGATCTAGGAAGTTTTTGTTTTATTGGTAAACAGTTCATTTGATATTCTATATGCTTTCTGTGTTATCCTTTCAATATATCGATTTCTTTTCAAACATAACAGTGGATGTCTTTATGGTTAGTGAGAATTCTGATATTAGGACATCTTCCATCTCCTAACCATTAAAGGCTTTTCATGTGCTTATAATAAAGACCACCAAGTGTTTGGGATTAGCAACAGGGATTCTTCAGAATCCAATAATGTAGTCAAATTCACATAACTTGCTTACTATAAATTTTGGACAATGCTTGAGCCTGTGTCATACTTCATATATGTATGTAGTTGTGAGTATGCACACATGTCTGTATATGTATTTATGCACTAGAGAACAATGTCTGCTGTCTTCTTTATGTACATACACCATGTTTGTGAGGTGGGATCTTTTACTAAACTTTTAATTCACTTGATCTGGTAAATCAGCTGACTAATAAGTCTTCCTACTTCCGCATCATCAGTATGGACATTACAGGTGCATGTTAGCCCATGTCAACCTAAGCACATCTGTCTGTAAGACCTCAGGTTTGAGGATCTTAAAGAGTGAGGAGAACTAAAGTCCAATGCTGCAGACAACTCTACTTCAATTTCAGTATCCTTTTATGTACAAATGTAACAAAGAAAGCAATAATCCAAGGAAGGTTGTTTGATTTCAGAAAACTCGATCAGAGAAGCATAAATGAGCTCCAGTAAGTTCATACTAAATATTAACAGGACATCATTTTTCCAAGCTTTCTCAAGATAGACCAACTTAAACACAGTTTCCTGGAATGCTCTATATAATATCTGGGAGAGCACAAACAATGCAGAGGGCCACATCCAGATTCAGGGCACACCACAGAAAGCAATTAGCTCATTCGTTCATCAGACTAGGTTCTATAGTTTTATGCTCTGACACTTAAACATGTTTTCTGACACTAATAAGTTGATCATGTGGTTTTGTCTTTCAGTTTGGTTATACAGTAAAATACATGTATTGATTTGCGTATGGTGAAACATCCCTGCATCTCCAGGATGAAGCTTACTTGACAACAGTAGACATACCTCTTAAAAGCACACTTTTACATGAATTGGGAGGAATTGTCAGTTAATAAAGTGTTTACTCTTTAATAATACTGTATAAAAGAAAGTTGTCCATTCAATCTTTCTACAAAAGATTGACCCTGAATGCTAAATGGAATATCTGTGATATGAGTTACATCAAACTCGTGGCAAAAACCTGGTAGTGGATACAGGACAGTTATTAGTTTTCTTAGTATTTATAATTAATATAAATAAATAAATAGTAAAAAAAAAGCCCTTAGTAATCTGAAGTATTTAACAAAGATTTAAATTTTTCATGAGGAATGCAAATTTATAGGGTTAATCTAATTTCATTTTTGTAAAGAAATCTTTTTCCTTGTTTTTTCTTTTAGAAATGAGAATATCGTCAACATAATACATAATAAAAACAAGAGGAATCAGATTTTTAGCTCGTTTGAAATTAGTTACAATAAACTTTTGACATAAATTTGTACTTATTCCTTTACTAGTTCAAAATTTATTACAAGCAGAATTTGCTTAAATTCATGATTGATAAATTACAGATAATTTTTCTACTAATATTCTTACCTGTCATTTAGATTATGTTTTGATGCTTTTTAATTAAAGTTTTAGGTTTCTAGAAATATATAGGTTTAATATTTGAATTTATGGAAATACAAGGTTTATAAAACATGAATAAAGTAATAATAATATAGCTAATCCATCAGAATATTATTACCTCAATTCACTCTTATACCTTTTGATGTATAGGTGTCTTACATATATACATACTACAAGAATTTTATGAAAGAGCTTTTAAAGTAATAAAGTCATACAGTGACATTTACATAATTTGTGCCCTGATTCGACTCATTTTTAGTAATTTTTTTGATATAATGAGTTATTTTTGCAGTAGAAATTTCAAAATTTCTGATACATAGCTTATCTTCTTCACATTCTGGCAGAAATTTGTTTTCAAATAATTATGTTCTTATTCAAATAAAGTCAATAGCAAAGTGTTTCTCAAATTTGCTTAACAATAATTTAATCTTTTGATCTTTTAAGATTTTTTTTTCAATCTTAAAAACATGTTTCATTTGTTATTAACAGACAGTGGGATTGCTGAAAAGAAATGCGGTTCTTCTAAGTTTTAAAATGTTTCAGTAGAGAGATAACTTAAAAGGAATTTTTTTTTTTTTTTTTTTTTTTTTTTGTTTTTTTTTTTTGCAACTGGGGAGCGAACCAGGCGCTTTTCGCTTCCTAGGTAAGTGCTCTACCACTGAGCTAAATCCCCAGCCCCCAAAAGGAATTTTTTCTAATAAGCTTTACTATAGTAAGAAAAAATATGTAAATGTTATTAGCTGAATCTTCCTGTTCTCTTTTGTTCCCACATTTTTATAATCAAAAACCATGGTTGTCTGGGGAAAAGATATTTACCTCCAACAGCATATCTCCTGCTGTTTATTCTTTTGAGAAAGGCATAATCCCCTATTTCTGACACTATAATTATCTCAACACACATTAATTGCTGTAAAATGCTACTGTACGTAAGAATATACCACAGGGAGTCCCATGAGTCCCACCAACTAATCAAAAATGCTATTTCCACAATGGAAGGACTAATTTCCAAAATCCATGTTCAAAGTTTCGTGTGTGTGTGTGTGAGTTGTGTGTGTATGTGTGTGAGTGTGTGTGTGTATGTGTGTGTTTATGTGTGTGGATGTGTAGGTGTATGTGTGTGTGTGTGTTTGTGTGTGTGTGTCTCTGTGTGTATGTATATGTGTGCTTGAGTGTGTGTATGTGTATATATGTATGTGTGTGTATGTGTGTGTATATGTATGTGTGTGTATGTGTGTGTATGTGTGTGTATGTGTATGTGTGTATGTGTATCTGTGTGTATGTGTGTGTATCTGTGTGTCTGTGTGTGTCTGGGTGTGTATCCATGTATTATTTATTCATTTTCTTCACTCCTGCTTATTTGTCCTCCACAGTGATAGTGCTCTCTCTCTGTGTGTGCGTGTGCATATGTGTATGCATGTGTGTGCATGTGTATGCATGTTTTATTTATTAATTTTCTTCAGTCCTCCTTGCACATCCTCACAGTGATACTGCACAACTTCACTAAATGTTTTAGTTTCTATTATAAGTGCAACAGAAGAGAATAGCAGTAAATTGAATAAAAATAAATATATTCTAGAATAAGATGAACTTAACAGTTTTAAGGAGTGATTAATATACTGTACATAGACAGTAGAGTAAAGAGGACAACTGGAATACATCATTAAACCAAGAATACAACTTTAGGATTTCTGCCTTTAGAAGAACAAATCAATATACTTGTTTAAGGGAAATGTCTGTAGTGAATCTACGTTGGTATTTAAGCAATTTTAAATGTGTGGCAAACCATCTGCCAAAATAGCTTTGATTTTGCAATCTGATTTCTATTAAAATTAAATATATGTCTCTTGCATATTTAGCATTTACCTACTTAGTCACATATATTCATATCTTTATATATATAACATTGTGGTGTTTTCTATATTCTCAGCTCAGGAAGTGGCACTATTAGGATGTGTGGCTTTGTTGGAGTAGATGTGACACTGTGGGCATGGGGTTTAAGACCCTCATACTAGCTGCCCAGAAACTAGTCTTCTGCGATCTGTCTTTGGAACGAAAGATGAAACTTGCTGCTCCTCCAGCCTCATGTCTGCCTGGATGCTGCCATGCTCCCACCCTGATGATAATGGACTGAACCTCTGAACCTGTAAGTCAGCCCCAATTAAATGTTGTCCTTATAAGAGTTGCCTTGGTGATGGTGTCTGTTCACAGCACTAAAACCCTAAGACAATCAGTTCTCTTGGCAATTTATTTGTTAAAAGAAGTACATGTGCTTTCTTTTTTATGGTTTATGAATTTGTAGTTTATACCAATCACCATACCACAATACTTCTCTAAGATGAGGAAATATAATAATATTTTAGTTTAGTAACTGAAGAAAAACAGAATCCATTTTTAATACATTAAAACTATGGGCATGGGCTGGAGAGATGGCTCAGCGGTTAAGAGCACTGACTACTCTTCCAGAGGTCCTGAGTTCAATTCCCAGCAACGACATGGTGGCTCACAACCATCTGTAATGGGAGTCAATGTCTCCTCTGGTGTGGATATAAATAAAATAAAAATAAATCTTTAAAAAAAACAAAACTATGGTTATATTTTGTGCTGTGGTTAAGAAATTGAATAAGATTTGGAGCAGATATTCAAAGTCTTATGGCCTTATGATGTGTTACAAAGATACACAGCATGACTCAAAATTTACAATTATTAACCCCATGTTTTAGGAACGTCTTGTAAAATATTAAATAGGATAGAGTAAAATAATCAAGCATATTTCTTCTTCATTAAAATTAAAGGTTAAACTAAAGCACTGAGCCTCCTTCAGACCATCAGCCCCTTACTGAAGCAGAGCGATTATGGCAGCAGCATAGGGTCATTGTTATATCTGTCAGCCAGAACTGGGGATTACAGGCAGAACTTTCAGGACCATGTAGTACTTGTGTGTCTAGCACTCTTTTTTTGAAAAGTCTACATGTTTTAGTGACTTTCAAAGTAGTTGTGAAAGAATACCAAGGTAAAAGACTTATCCTGTTCCTTTAGGATTCCTAAAAGTGGTAGCAGGGGCTATCTCTGACTCTTTTTCCTGTTTTATGACTCTTTTCCTACTACTGGATTGCCTTGTCAAGCCTTGATATAACAGTAGGTGTGTAGTCATAAGTTATTATGCCATATTTAATTGATATATATATATATATATATATATATATATATATATATATATATATATATGGGAAACTTGCTTTTTTTTAATAGAAACAGGGGGAGTCCTAGTAGGGGAAAAGTAGAGGGAAGAAACTGTGAGGAAACTGTTGTCAGGATGTAATATGTGAAAAAATAATAAACAAATGATAGATAGATAGATCATAGATAGATAGATCATAGATAAACAGACAGACAGACAGACAGACAGACCGATGAGATAGATGATAGCTAAAGAGAATCTCCGAAATTTTTAAGGGAGAGTTTTATGCAAAATGTATAGCAAATTTCTCAGAATTGAAACATTCCATCCTGAATTGATATAAAATAAAGGCTCAGGAAATACATGAAACTTAAAATGCCATAGCTTTCTTTACAATGCTATAAAACAATAAACCCAGGGTTGCTCCTGTTTAGAGGAATTCCCTCACTGGAATTGTCCAAAATTTAGAAATTCTATGGGGAGATCAAATGATACAACATACATAATGGTCACCCATTTCTTATATTTTTATAGTCTTTTTGGTTGTGCCAATGGTCAAATCGTTCATGGTCTTGTAGGCAAGTTCTCAACGATTTCTATCTAAGCAACGCTAATAAACTTATTATTAAAGGAACAGTGGTGTGAAATATTTCTTTTATTTCTCAGTGCTATATATATGTAAAATTATATTTACATATATATAAATATATATGTAAATTATAACTGCTTTGGGTTTGGCCTCCAGTCTCCTGTTCAAGGTCTTGCACTGGCTTCTGCAGATGATGGAATATGATTATAAGACAAAGGTTCTCCTACCCAATAGGCTTTTGGCAGCTATGGTTGGAATTTATCCCAGGAATCACAGCAATAGAAAAGCAAACTAAAATACTGAATGTAATGAAATCATTATTGGCCATTCAACCAGTACCCAACATGTTGCTGTTCTGTCTCTCTGTAGAGTATTTTCTTAGCTCCTCCCAACCAGTAACAATAAGGAGCTGCTTCCAAATGCAGTATAGCCTGTATTATTATTATTATTATTATTATTATTATTATTATTTATTATTATTATTATTACCTAACTTGCAATTTGCCTTTTCTCTTTAGAATATCCAGATTTCCATTGCTGTAACTTTATGACATGCATCTTTAGAACTAAGAGGTTTCCAAATGACAAAGCCCAAAACTCCTGTTCTGCTTATTGAATCACACAAACCATCCTTTCTTACTGTGAACTTATCTCAAAATGCCCAGTCTTCTTCTGACCCCTTTAACGGGTTGCTGTATTATCCTCAAGACTAGCAATTTCTAAGTCCAAGTGACAATAAGCTACGGAAATTACAAAACTTCATGCTTTGGGATTCAGATTTTACGATATGATAATAAGTATTTTATTACAAAACAAATACTTGATAGGTTGTGTATGACTCAATTTCTAAAATCTCCAAGTCTCAGTACTTGATTTTAAAAATAATGAATCTCCATTGTGGAATTACACAAACATTATCAAGCCATTGAGATTAATTGCCATTTGCTTCTCTTTGGGATCAATTATTACACCTTCAGCACCACATAGCAATGACACGTATACAGACTCCATGTTGTTCAGATTCTCTCACACTATATTCTTAAAGAGCTATGGTTTGAGTATGACATTGCCTTCATAGGCTCATTACTAATCACAATGCTCCCAGCTTTGCGTTTCCTGATGAATGGATTTTTCCCACACGAGCACAGTTTTGTCTCAGGCTCGTAGTATAATCTCAACAAGTGTCAGAAACTAATAAACGCGGCAATTTGAAGATGTGTAAGTGTCGACTTGTCTTTGAAGGTGCTTTGTCCTGGCCCTTTTTGTCACTGATTCTTGTCAGACAGGAGAAGAGATGTTTTACTCTATCACATATCCTGCCATGAGAAAGCCTAGGAGCAAAGAAACCTGGTGACCATCGACCTTCAATCCACAATCCAACATTGTCGTTTCCTCCTTTAGGTTGTTTCCATAGGTATTCAACAGAGCAAGGATCTCAAATTAACAAACAAACAAACAAAAAATAATGAACTAAATTCTGTGACAAGACCATGATTTCTATGAAATATGAAGCAAATATGTGTTGCTTTTCTCGCTGATGAGCATTACTAAGTAGGGAATGTTACACATTGGTAGCCAGTGTGCTCTTGGCTCTAGTGATGATCCCATGTCCAGAAATATTGATGCAGTTGGTGTATATTGCTGTAGGGTCACACTCTTGTTAATCCTCTATCCTGTGAAATTGTCAGTCCAGGCTTTACAAGTGCAAGAAATGAATGAAATGAGATTGTATGAGAGGCATATCCCATGCTCTGCTTCATGATAATGTTATGTTTAGAAATAATTTTTTCATTATTATTCTATGAATATCATTTTATCTAATTTAGATTTTAGTGGAAATGGTATAAACAGTAGAGCAGTTTTACAGTACTCTATTTAGCTGTTCTCAGTACAGTAGCTCTTACTCTATAGATGAAAGAACAAATGTGAGGGTTTACATATTGTGGATATATGTATTGCAGTTATCCAGACAGTAACTCACCAGGTAGGGCCATAAATCCAGTTGACTCACTGTGAGGTGGACCTCGATCATGACACTTGTTAAAGTATGATTCCCGTGGACACTTGATCTGTTAAACAAATTCTAATAGCTCTTTGGATTGTGATATCTTTGTGTTAGCTCTGTTCCTAAAATCAAGGCCACTCAAAAAATCAATACAGCACATTTTCTCAGCATATTATAATCAAAGAGTAAAGAACAGATTTCCTCCATTTCTACTTTGTCTCAGAACCACTGGAAAAATCCATGCTATATTTACAGGCTTTAAGAGTTTTTTTTTCCCCTTGGTAATTTAGTCTTTTCTTGACCAGATCACTAGTATAATACATACGTATTTTGGTTTAAGTGAGAAACAATCCATAGAGTTTTGTGTATTTGAACACTTGGCTGCAGCTGATGGTACTATTTGAGAAGGTTATAAAACATTTGACTAAAGGTAGGGCCTTTCTGGAGAAAGCATTATCAGTGGAGTTGGGCTTTTACAATTATTATTGTTACATGGTTTCATGTTCTCTCCCAATCTCTCTTTCTACCTCCCTCTACACATACATGTAGATAAGAAAATCATCATCCAATTCCATGCCCTTGGCATTATGCATGCATTCCCCAAATTCAATGAACCCCCCAGAAACCACATGACAACTATACCTTTTCTTCTTTAACTTCTTTTTGTGTGATAATCTTTTTCCAGCATCAACAGAAAAGTCACAAATGCAGCAAGTAGCTATCACGAGTATTGAAGCAGCCAAGTACTGTCTACTGCTTATCCATTCTTGACATTTTGGGATTATTTATATATATATATATATATATATATATATATATATATATATATATATATATATGCAGCACTTTGAAAAAGCAAGCAGCGCTTTTTCAAAAAATATTTTTTGAAATTAAAATCTAATCATATAATTTTCCCCTTGACTAGTCATTCTATATCCCACCTGATGGACCACACTTCGTGATCTTTTTCAAATTTACAAACTATAATTATGTATAAACACTTTTGCATTCACACAGTTTCTCTCCCTCTCTCTCTCTCTCTCTCTCTCTCTCTCTCTCTCTCTCTCTCTCTCTCTCTAACACACACACACACACACACACACACACACACACACACACACACACATTTGTTGTGGTTTGCCCTGAAGTTATCTGTATTTTGATGCTAATTCCACTGCCCCAAGGACAGTTGCCTAGTCTCATACTCAGGACTCAGGTGACTTCACCAGAACCACCTCTCCATTGAATTTGCAAAGTACTGGTGAGGGGCAGGTACAGGATAGAAGGAGGCCTGTCATTGGAGGAGAAGGAAGGATGGGCGGGAGAGAAGTTTGAAGGAAGAGGAGGAGACTAGGAGAGAGAGGAAGAGACAGGAGGGAGAGAGGGGCAGAGAAGCCGTGGCAGGACAAGATGGCAGGTGATGTTAAGATTCTGCTCTGTGTACAGGTTGTTATTAATGTGCTCAAGGGATGAATAGTACTGGGCTTTGTATGTTTAAGTGGGCAATTATATCTTACAAATTGGATCTAAGACTATTGTGTTGTGTGTTCTTTTATGTGAGGGTTTGAGTGAAGGAAGGTGTGGGGCTGGGCTGTGCTTCCGCCAAGATATCTGGCAAATATCTTGGGGCACCGAGGTGTAGACCCAGCGGGGTAAAAGACCAACATACTTTTTTATTTTTATATTATTACAACAACACATATTTCTCTCAGAATTTCTTAGTTTCCTACAATCCGTTGAATAGGATTGAAGTTCCATGAGAGTCCCGTCTTTCATGTTAGCTTGTTTACATGTGTTGTATCTATTTGGGTTTTGTTTAGATACGTATGCGAGAAGACACTGCATGTGTGTCTTCTCTGACAACTCTAGGATATGTTGTATCACAGTTTGTTCTGTACTCCTCTGGGTTTTAGAAATCATTCTGCCTCCTTCCCACTCTGATCCTTGAGCCTTAAGTGCAGGAATTGTACCATACATATATCAATATAGGCTGAGCACCAGATGGTCATGTGCTCTCTCCATTTTGTTCTGTTTAAGTTTTCTGTAGTGAGCTTTTTATTTTTCAAGAAACATTTCTTTGATAAGGGGTGAGACCTATGTTTCGTTGTGAGGTACAAATATAACTACATTCATTTTATAAACTGGTAGCAGTAAGACCCGGGCAACAAGACAGAAATCATGACTGATACTAAAGTCCTACCAAAACAACGTAAAGATCCTGGATAACCAATACTTTTGTTGTGTAACTCTGTGTCTTAATTATAACAATTTATCTTTATCATCTTTATATTTCCTGTCTTGTCTAAAGCCTTAATCTTCCCTCTCAGTCTGTTTTCCTTTAAGCAATTATGCCTCCCTCATTTCTAAATTTTAACTGCCTCCTGGCTTTAGAATTGGCAATTTCTTTATATACAGGTGCTGCAAGAAAGTCTACATCCAATTTTATCTATTACTAAATGATTTCATATACTGCGGGGCAATTAAGACTCAGCTTCTCAAGAAGCTGTGTGTGTCTGCACTTTTCCTTAAATAAAGAATACTTGAACTTCTCAAATTATTTTGACTTCCCATAAATTTATTTTGCCAATGTTGGAGTTCTTAATCTCCATTCACTGGAATTCGGTGTTAAATAATATTCATACCAGAGCAGATGAAATTGTCTAAGGTTTAATTTTGTTCCTCCATGGCTTCTTTCATATATCCTATGCTTCCTAAATGTGAAGCATCACTTCTTCAGTGGTTCTTCAAACTTGTACAACTATGCTACAGTATAGTACAGAACACCCTAGGTTCTGAGTCATGGTTATATGCTCTATGCTGATGAAGATTGACCCTGCACTGACTTTTATGTTTTATTTCCTTTAACAAGCTATACTCAGGAGGAGTAACTCATTCTGTCCCCCCATATTCATGATGATCAGGCCTTCCTGCACCTTTCATACGTTGTTCTCTTTTTATCCTCAGCAAATAGAGACATTGCCTGGTAGATTCATGTAGATTCTATGTGGAGAGCTCAGGTTGCTGTGAGTGTTTACTTTCCTTCATTTTTTTTTCTCTACAATTTTACCTTACTTATTTCCCTGCATGAGAGAAGACAACCGTATTCCAAGGGAAGTAGCCACACCTTGTAAGAGAACTTATTTGAGGCTTTTGTTAGACCTTACATGAAACTGATTCCTTCAACAGGTGAGGGAGAAGATTTAATTAAGTAGATTACCCCATACATCTATCATTATTGAGTAGAGTTAGTTGGAAATAATTTGATGCTTTATGGTTTTATGATGTCTGTCCTTTGTTTCTCAAAATGTCAGAGACATTAATGGGACAGCATTTCTTTCCACGCTTGTTCCAGCTCAGTGTCTCACGGCTGAATATTTCACAGACACACAGTATGATAATAAATGAGTAATAATGCAGTCCTCTCACCAGTAAAAGATTTAATGAATGAATCCTACATGTATAGTATAGTATGGATAACAAACCTTTTCACCTTACCCCTCACAATTAAATCCCCTCCTGACATACTCTTCCTCCTTACTTTAGGATAGGACAGACAGACATGGAAACACACTTTGGCCTAGCCTGAGCATATATATTTATTTTTATGTGTTGGCCTTGGAATTTATTATATTTTATTAAACTATAATTAATTTTATAAATTATTGATTTAATCAATTTAACATAATCATATTAATATTCCCGTATGCATTGTATCCATAATTTATAGTAGCACTTTGTAATCTATGCAACATTTTTTATCATCGATGCTTAGGTTTCTATGTATTTTGAATTAAACTATAATTATATTATTTTGCCTATTCTCTTTTCTCTAGTCCCTTCCAAGTGCTCTCCCTCTAACTCCTTCCCTGTCCTCCTCACTTTCAACATTGTAAACCATTTTATGTTTGATGATCAGTCTAAAGGTATTTCTATATGTATGAACACATACATACATTTTTAATATGTAAATATGTACATATGTATGTATGTGTGTTTATATACATACATATGCAACTCTCTGAGTCCTGTTTTGATATTTGTGTATCTATTACTTCAAGGCTGGCCATTTTTTTTATTGTTTTTTTATTTACATTTCAAATTTATCTTTCCTGGTTTCCCGGCCATAAGCTCCCTCTCCCATGCCTCTCCCCTTCTTCAGTAAGAATGTTCCCCCTCCCCAACCACCCCCCTTTACTGGCCCCCCCTGACATTCCCCTACACTGGGAGTTCTAGCTTTGACAGGACCAAGGGCTTTTCCGTCCATTAGTACCCAACAAGGCCATCCTCTACTACATATCCAGTTGGAGTTATAGGTCTATCCATGTGTATTCTTTGGGTAGTGGTTTAGTCCCTATGAGCTCTGGTTGGTTGGTATTACTGTTCTTATGGGGTTGCAAGTCCCTTCAGCTCCTTCAATCTTTTCTCTAATTCCTCTAACAGGGACTTCATTCTCAGTTCATTGGTTTGCTGCTAGCATTTGCCTCTGTATTTGACATGCTCTGGCTGATCCTCTAAGGAGACAGCTATATCAGGCTCCTGAAGGCTGATCATTTTTTATTCAATAGCCAATTAAAGTGTTCATCCCCTAAAGAGCATAATTCTTTCAGTGGTCACACCTTGCCTGCAATTCTTTGTTTAGCAGTATGATCATATGAAATTGTCCCACTTCCATGTTAACGTGTCTAGTGTTATTGGCAGGTTTTGGGTCTTAACTTATGCAGCTAATTCTAGGAGGAGTGCTTTACAACAGATAATCTGTTATTCTAGCACTTACAATCATTCTGCTGCCTCCTCTGTGCTCCTCTTTGAACCACAGATGCAGGGGCTGAGGTGTTATCACCTGAGTCTGGGATTCCCCTCATCTCTTGATCTCGGCATTGTGTTCAATTGTCATCTTCATTTGCTGGACACAGAAGCCTCTTTGATAAGGGGTGATAGTTATAGATATCTATCAGTGTAGGATAAGATTGTCAGATTAGGGGTACAGCTTTAATTCATATCCATATATCTATATTAATATCGAACATTGATGATGATAGATATAACAGATAGAAATAGATAGATAGATAGATAGATAGATAGATAGATAGATAGATAGATAGATAGATAGATAGATAGATAGATGGATACATACATACATACATACATACATACATACATACATACATAAATTTATATATAGTGTCTATAATTTTCAGTAACAAAAAAAGTAATGTATATTCCTGAGGCTTTATCAGAAATCCCTGGTAGAATTCATCTCTCCTCTTTCCTCATTTGGAGTACCCATCCTCTTTTCTCTATTTCCTATTTTATGTCACCTATATTCTGCTATTTCCCCATCAATCCTCATCTCCTTCATTCTATTATACTTTTTTTTGTTTCTCTCTTTGATTACCCCACCTTTTTTTATTCACATCTGAAGTTTTGAAACCAGGAACATGTCACAGGTAAGCAAGAACATGCAGAGTTTTTATTCTGGGTGGAAGGAATGTAAAACATCCAGGCAAGTATCTAATGACAAGCAATGACATTTGAAAGATTATAGATTTCATTGCATCAGCATTTTAAACCATTGTCTACCAGCTACCTGGGAATGTGGATTGGTAAAAGGGAGGCCATCCTGCACAGCTGTTTCATTTGTGGGAGTTGCTTATAAGGAAGAGGGTATAGCTATGAACAGATAATATTAATTTCTGCTAGCATCTGGGAGTTGGCTGTTCTCACACTTTAAAGAGATGTGGTGTCATCTGAAAAAAAAAAGAATGTGATTCTTTTTACTGTACTTGCTATTGTATTTTCTAATGATTAAATCTGAGAGAGCTCTTCATTTTATCTCCGGCACTTAAAATATAATACAATGAATAGCATGGTTTAAGATTTACCTGCATTTAACATTCTAAAAATGTCTATTGAAGTATGATAGTGTCTTACTTCAGTGTGACTTTAATGAAGCTTGACAAAATAATCTTTAAAACAGAATTTAATATAAAATATGCTTCACATATTCAAAGTACCTTGTGTTCATCCTTTAATACAAAAGCCCATATCAATGTATACTAGTAAGCATGTTTTAGAACAATAAGGTTGTTTCTGTATTAAAACAACTTGTCCTCAGGTACACGATATGGGCAGTCATCAGAAAGGATGTTAAGAATCAACTCCTTGTATAGAGAGGTTCACATTCTTTACATATAACTTTTTATGAGGGTGTCTGTTTGGATTTGTAAGATGTTTAACATCATACTTGTTATTTATTGGATCTCCTCAGTTGAAATTATAACTTATATAACATAAAATGTTATAAATCATCCGCTGTTATAAATTCTTTGTGCACAATTCAGGGATCTGCTTGACCACATTTTAAAGCTGTAGGACAGAGTTTGAAAGGTTTTCACTTTTAAATGATTTGAAATAGCAAATTGTCCACATATTGAGGAAAGTAGAAAAGG
Organism: Rattus rattus; assembly: GCF_011064425.1. NCBI lineage: Eukaryota > Metazoa > Chordata > Mammalia > Rodentia > Muridae > Rattus > Rattus rattus. Next base: position 89,232,433 of record NC_046156.1, read on the forward strand.
GGGCAATTTCTACATTCTGGATAGGCCAATTTGCTCAAACATTTTCTCTTTTTAAAAATATGTTTTCCTATTTTATTTACTTGTATTTATGCATATTTATTTGTATATTATATCTATATGCAAGTACCTGAAGAATAAGGAATAGGGTGTCAGTTCCTATGGAGCTGGAATTTCAGACTGATTTGGGTCATTTAACTTGGGTACTGGGAGCAATCCAAAGTCTTCTGGAATAAGCACTCTTAACCCCTGAGGCATTTCTCCATGTCCTCATCCTCTCTCTAGAGTTGGGTGCCCAGTTTGGATTAAGGATAGCAGATGTCTAGGAAGTCTTTCTCAGTTTTGCTGTATGTCAATTCTTCTCTATGGCTATTAGAAGGGTTAGAAGCACAGAAAAACCCATTCAACATATTTACCTAGTGAACATCACAATCTAAAGTGGACCAAAACCTTGACAAGAGTCAGAAAATGAAGGGGGATCCACCATGCCATTTTTGACTGACTCACAGTTCTGTCAAATTAACTTGTCTCTAAGTAAGAAAGATAAGAATCTAATTTTTTCTGGCTTCTTATATTTAAGGGAGTGTACATTGAAAGGCAGTTAATATTGATGGTTGACAGGAGGCAGAGATTTAAAAAATGGGTTCCTTGAAACAATTGAAAAGAGATTTCTTTGAAACCTATTATCAGTTGATACCAATATACCACTTGTGAGGGTTCCTGTTTCATTTCATCTTTAGTAGGATTTTGGACCTCAAGGCTCTATGCCATGACAGTAGTCACATAGACTATTGAGCCTAGCAGAGGCTTTCTGTAAAAATTCAGCTTAGCTCTCCATGCTCATAGAACTAAGAGAGGAATAGCATAGAGAATGCTTGGTGTCAGTTCCCATTTATGCAGCCATTGTAATATATATGCTGTTATACAAATGCCAGGCTTCAGCATATGAGTAATAACTTCTGGAGATTTGATAACTTTCTAGTGAAATGTTTATGAGTTGTCTCTACACTCCTGGGTTGACTTCACATCATACCACTTTTTCTTTAATTATATTTAGTCCAGCTGTCTCATTCTCCCTTAAAGTGGAGGATCAGGTTGACCTATTTTATTTAATTGTCATTTTCATTAGGAAGTACTTTCTATGTTGAAAGCAACAATATTCTAACCAAGAACTTTTCACTAAGATACATTCAGAGAATTAAACAATTGAGGTGAGCTGGCTCGGTAATGAGTTCCATTAAACAAATCCCAATAATAAAAACACAGGAAGGTTATAAAGAAGGAATTTCACCATTTATCACCACCTAAAGTTTTAATAAAGCTAATTAAAATACTTTCTCATTTTCACAGAAGGTAATAGTTTCAATCAAGTCTCTAATAACTCTTTGAAAACCTATTAAAATAGCAATGTGTTTTATACCAAGTATCAATTTTCAGCTTGATTTAGCTACCAAAAGTGTATTGTTTTAAGAGTAAAATATTAACTTTTCATCACATGAGTCACACTAGAGGCATCTACGAATTGCTGTTTTTAGATTAAAGTGTATTTAAATATTTAATTCGGAACTACTCAGAACTATGACATTTGGAGAATAATCTGCTCTTCCCTTTGCCTGGAGGCCTGCCACCTGCTAGAGTATACACTACCTGTTAATGGCTATAAAGTCACAGTTATAGTGTCTAGAACATAAAGAGAAGTAAACATTGTAAGCAGAAAGTTGCAACTGCTTGCTCTCCTGCCAGTCCACTGGGTTAAGGGTCAGTGCCCCTAGACCGTCATTTGATAAAAATTTCTGGCCCATTGGCTGTGAATCAAATTTCAGTGTTGATTTTTCTTTCTTAGTTCTTCAGCTTTTAACCTCTAGAAATCTAGGTTCTCACAGTTTTTGAAGAAGGTACAGGGCCCCATGGCACCTGGTTTCATATTAGCATTTTCTTAGGGTAATGTTGAACTTAATGTATTTCTTGAAAGTGGATGTACTTCCTTTCCTATGAGTAGTGTTGCACTACCTGGCACTCACATAAAAGGTATACAACAATGAACACTGTTCAAGGTGCTGCACAAAAAATAAATCTTCCAAATAATGACAGAACACTGTCAGGTATTTGAGATTATATGCATTTTTATGCTGTTTGAAATTTATCAAATATATTATTTATTTGAACTTATAAATAATATTGAATTTAGTTTTTTCAAACTTTGATATTTCTCTGACTCAAAAATTTCTATGTGTCTGTACAAATACCCAGGGTACATGCTGATTATCTATTTAATAATGCTAGCATTCGATACTGTGAAAGATGATCCATTTTATTAATATCTGCTAATTATTTTTTAAGTCCAAATGGAACTACAATTAGTAGCATTCGTAAAGCTTCACAGATATAGTATGCTGGTTAACTTAGGTCAAATTGGTACAAGTTGGAGACAGTATGGATGACAGAAAATCAATTCAGGAAATACCCCCACCAGACTGCCCTGTGGGCGAACTTGTGGGACATTCTCTTAGTCAGTGTTTGATATGACCGAACCCAACTCACCATGGGCAGTGCTATCCAGAGTAGGTGGTGCTGGGTGTATGGAAAAGTAGGCTCAGGAAGTCAAGAGGAAGAAGCCAGTAAACAGTGTGTCCTCTGGGTCTGTTCCTGCCTCCAGGTTCCTGCCTCAATTGACATTTACGTCCTGACTTCCCTCAGTAATGGATTGTTAGCTAAAGTTTGATGTGACATATATCTACTACAACTTTACAATTCACAAGTTTTAGAATTATTGGAAAGACAAATCTTAATGCACATTTTTTTATAAATAGCATAAATCAAGAGAAAAACTACACAAAAGGGAGCCATCGTCATGTAAAAGTACTTCAGTTCAGAAGTGTTTACCAACATTTTTCAAAATGAAATGTTCTCATTAAAATATCAAGGCAGATCTGTAGTAGTTCATTTCTAAGTAAAGAAAATGCTGGAAGGACTTTGTGTTGATTTTAAAAGCAGTGCAAGAACAAAAGTATCCTTCTTCTGATTTTTATAAAAAGTGCAGCTCAGTGGTAGCTTGGTTACTCTCTTATATCTGTTTTTAATCTCTAGTACCTCGGGAAATAAAGGCAGAGCCTTTGCTGGGAATGTTGAATGTTTGGGAGCAAAACAAAAATTATTCCTCTTGGTATACAGAGAATATTTTTTTTCCTAATAGAAATGGTTATCTTGCCCAAAAGTTGAATGTCTTAATGTTTTCTTTTAACTAAGTTGAATTCATAAAAGTTATACTTACGCAATCACTCTTTCCTTCCAAATGTCCTTAAACTAAGGTCCGTGGAAAGGTTATTGTTAATGATTATAAACTTTCAGAGCCTTAGCGATGGATTTTTCTCCTGTTGCTCATCACCAGGGGACTTCTATATCTGGAAAGACAGAAGCAGTAATTAAGAGCACGGAGTCCTTCAGGGTTTCTGCTACAAGTCCAACTTGGGCTTCATAGGGATTAATGCAGATTCTTGCTGAAACATTTAGACTCATAATGCACACATTAGGAAGCTAGACCTAAAATATGGCAATGAATCCTCAGGAAATACAGCAAGACAAATGAATCTTATCTTTTAAGTAGATCCAGGAGAAATCAGCACTATTGGTTTATACACATTCAACAGTTAAAGCAACTTTGTGACTTTAAATTTGGGATGTGTGCAGGGAGGTAATGTAGTCTATATTCATAGGCAGAAATCACACTGTATACCTGTAATCTAAGTGCTTGCAACTGATTTTGTGTCATTGCTGACACTAATTATCACTATTCACACTTGCACTTAACTTTGTTCTTAAATGAGTTTAAGTTGTGCTTAGTGTATATCATTGTCTTGCTAAATATTGACATTATCCCTTTACACATCAAAACCTTCAAAAGTTTCCTTAACTGTTTTTTTCTTCATGATTCAACCATATTTGATTTCATTTTCTTGTCGAAGTTAGCCTCAAGAAATCCACGGTTTCCATATTTGCTTTTAGGTATGTCGGTCATAGACTCTCAATTTGTTCTAATTACTGAAATCCATAAAAAAGTTATATGACATGACCATGACAAAGGGAGAAATGTTGGTTAAAAATGGAATTCAGTATGCTACTAAACAGATATTAAAACAAAATTTTCTTCCATTTTTTTTCTATCTTTTTTTTTTTTTTTTTTTTGGTTCTTTTTTTTCGGAGCTGGGGACCGAACCCAGGGCCTTGCACTTCCTAGGTAAGCGCTCTACCGCTGAGCTAAATCCACAGCCTCCATTTTTTTAATTTGTATTGGTTTTTTGTTTACTTACATTTCAAACGTTAACCCCCTTTCCAGATTCCTTCCCGAAAAGGCCCCATTCCACTTCTTCTCCTGCTGCCTCCATGAGGGTGCTCAGAATAACCGTGATACAACTCACAGACCATATACAACTCAAGAAGAAGGAAGACCAAAATGTGGATGCTTCACTCCTATTTAGAAGGGGGAACAAAATATTCATGGGAGGTAGAGGGAATGGGAGGAAGGGAGGAGGGAGGGAAGCCGGACAGGATCACGTGTGGGAGGAAACAGACAAGGGAGATGTACAGAAGTCAGGAAATTTAACAGAGGTTTGTAGCAATTAAGGATGGGGTACTAGGGCTAGCCACCAGAAAGTCCCAGATGCCAGAAAAGCAAGAGGATGAGATTAGGTGAAATAATCAAATCAAGGGGAGGAAGAACCTATAGAGACCATATCCAGAGGTTAGTCGCAACCCAGTTGAGGGATGGAGCTACTCACGCTTCAAAAATATTTACCCCAGAATTGCTCCTATCAACAGGTAATACAGGGACAAAGAGTGGAGCAGAGACTAAATAAAGGCCATCCAGAGATTGCCCCACCTGGGGATCCATCCCATTTGCCGACAGCACACCCAGACACAATTGCTGATGCCAAGAAGTGCATGCTGCCAGGAGCCTGATATAGCTTTCTCTTGAGTAGACCTGTCAGAGACTGAATAATACAGCTGTAGATGCTCATAGTTAATCATAGGACTTAGCACGGAGACCTCAATAGAGGACTTGCGAGGAATGAGGAGCTGAAGGGGTAGAAAGAATAACAATTTCAACCAACCAATCCCCCAGAGATCCCAGGGAGTAAATCCCCAACCAAAAAGTACACATGGAGGGAACCATGGCTCTGGATGCATATGTAGCAGAGGATGCATTGTCTGGTATCAATAGTAGAAGCCCTTTGTCCTGTGAAGGATGGATGCCCCAGTGTAGGGGAATGCCAGGGTGGAGAGGCAGGAGTAGGTGGGTCAGGCACCATCATAGAAGCAAGGGGAGGGAGGATGGAACAGGGGTTTTGTGGAGGGGGAGGCAGAAATGGGAATGCATTTGAAATGTAAGTAAATAAATAACCAATAGAAATAAAAATAAAAAATAAAGCTAACTGTTCATGGGAAACATACACATACATACACACACAAACAAAAACAAACAAACAAACAAACAAACAAAAAAATCCCTTAAGGTGGAAAAGAAACTATTTTGTTCCAAGACTCACTGGATCAGTCACGAATTTTACTTTACAGTATCTATTTTTTAACTTGAATCCCTAGACATCAAAGATTAAAAATATGAGAAGAGCCCTTTAGTCCTGGGAAGGCTCGATACCCCAGCATAGGGGAATGCTAGGGCCAGGAGGAGGGTGGGAGAGAGTGGGTGGGTGGGTCGGGGAGGACCCTCATAGAGGCAGAGGGAGGGGAGATGGGATAGGGGGTCGACAGGGGAAACCAGCTTAGGGCATAACATTTGAAATGCAAATAAAGAAAATATCCAATAAAAGAAAAAAAATACATACAGAAAAGGTACCTAGGTTGACTTGTGGCAGTTCTCATAACAACAATAGACAAAATACTTTTTCATTCCTCATCTCTGGTGGTGGCCATCTTTATATTTCCTTAACAATGAGCAAAAACACTCAATTCATAGAGCAGAGGGTTTATCTTGAGTTCCCAGAGTCTTGCCTTCCCTCTACCATCCACTGATCAATTGGTTTGAGGCCCTGGCTGAGCAGCTCATCATGTGGGGGATATGCAGAAGAGGAACAATCTTCCTTTAGTGAGATGGTGTGAAAGACAGGCGTAGGGGAACAGTCACCATTTCTCTCTTCCCTTCAATGCCGTATCACCAGGCACACAATGCTCTTCCAGGCCTCGCCTAGTCAAGTTTGTACAATCTCCCATTAGGGTCCCTTATTAGAAAATTATGCTTTAATGCATGCTAAGTTTCTTATTTATACTTGTACATCAGATGGGATGCCCTGGTCTATTCATGTTCCTTACCGAAATTCATTTCTTATGTTTTCATTTTTTTCATTATTTTAGCTTTTTACAATGCCATCAGTTCAAAGACTGCACTAAGGTACTCAGTTTATTCCTCTCTGAACACGAGGCATAAAGGCAATCATTGATTAGCTTCTTTATGATTTATTTGAAAAAATATTTTGGTTTTAGTACTTTGTTATGACAGTGGAACAAATATACTTTGGAACAAATATAATCACCAAATTCTTGATCTTGATAGGAATTCATCTCTTTAAATCTCATTCCTATGGAGAATTTCTTCCTAGATTGTTAATACAGAAGTGACTCTGGCCTTTTCACGTTATGTTTCAAATATGGCATTAAAATTATCCTTCCTAAGGCCATCCCTGAAGATCAGCTAAGAAATAAGATTCCTGAACTCTCTCTTCTTCAGTTCAGTTGCAATTTCGCATGTGAGGATTCTACAGAGTGTTCGTGATTTTTCCACTGGGAGTAGCAGACAGACACATGTACAGGAGATGCATACACTAAGGTCACTATTATTGAACCTTGAGAAGGCTAGTGGGAACTTTTTTTTTTTTTTTTTGCGGAGCTGGGGACCGAACCCAGGGCCTTGCGCTTCCTAGGCAAGCGCTCTACCACTGAGCTAAATCCCCAACCCTGGGAACTTTTTTATATACTTTTTAAAAAATTTTATTGGTCATTTTATTTATTTGCAATTCAAATCTTATCCCTCTTCCCAGTTAAACCCCCTATGCCTTCCCCCATCAACTGTGCTTCTATGAGAGTGCTTGCCCACACACCCACCCCCTTCTGCCTCAGTGTCCTAGCATTCCCCTACCCTGGGGCATTGAACTTCCACAGGACCAAGGGTTTCCCCTCCCAATGATGCTAGATAAGGCCAGCCTCTGCTACATATACAGCTGGAGCCATTGATCCATCCATATGTACTCTTTGATTGGTAGTTTAGTCCCTGAGGGTTTGGGGGTTCTTCCTATGGGTTGATTAACCCCTAAAGCTACTTCTCTCCTTCCCTAACTCCTCCATTAAGGTCCCCACGCTTAGTCTGAGGGTTGGCTGCGTGCATCAACATCTATATTGGGCAGGCAGAGCCTCTCAGTGGACAGCTATGCCAGGCTTCTCTCAGCAAGCGCTTCTTGGCATCAGCAATAGTATCTGGGTTTGGTGTCTGCAGATGGGATGGATCCCTAGGTGGGGCAGTCTTCTGGGTGGCCTTTGCTTCAGTTTCTGTTCTATTCTTTGTCCCTGCATCTCCCTTGACAGAAGCAAATCTGGATTAATATTTTTGAGATGGGTAGGTGAGAACTTTTAACAACAACTCTTGAAATGTGAAAATGTTTCCAGTTGAATTCAGTGCTTTTCTGACTCACTCTGGATGTCTTTTCTCTAAATTCATTAGTAATTTCTCTAGTTATAAGATCCTAAAAATATCATTCAGTGTCATTTCAAACTGAAGTTATTTTAAAAATCAAATCTAATATCTACATCATATACTTACGTTTTTATACCAGGTGACTATATGTAACTCAGGATTTAAATTTTAACTGGCTTAAATAAACCTATTTACATTAAGTAATAACAGGGATCCTAATTTTCCCTTCTCTGGGATTAACTCCTGTTCTTGACTGACTGTCTTCTGACCCAAGCTCTGCTCTTTCCAAACTTATTATCTACTCAGTTGATTGAAACCTTACCTGTCTAGTCAACCAGTGCATGACTCTTAGAGCTTTGACTGCTATGTCTGCACACTTTCCATTCATAATCCACTTGAAAATATAATGGAAAAATTCTGACTACCTCTCACTCTACCTGTTCTGTTTACAAATACCTCATTTTCTTATTGACATAGTGTAGATGTTTTTCCTCAGATGTTACTTCTTTGAAGAATCAGCCCAACAAAGTTGTATGATTAAAATTGTTTGAAGATGCACACACACACACACACACACACACACAAACACACACACACACACACACACACACACCACAAATTAATTATCATTTACAAGATGATAAAAATCCTATTAAACTATTCAGAGTATACTAGTTTGAGTATGTTGAAATAATATCATTCAATAACTAAGGATACACTATCATATAATTATTTCATATCATACTATTTCAATGAGTAACTGAGATGTAGTAGGCAAGAAATACAATTCCTATGAATGAAATTTGTTTCCTGGCAAAAATGAACTAGAAATAAATCCGCATAGGATTATTAAACAATCCAACAAACCATGTTACATAAATACTGGCAATCTATTTCATCACTGGAAATGCTAAAACCCTTGAAATATAAAATATGATCTGAATGTGGTTATTAACCCTTCTGAAATACTTCCTCAAAATGAAATGAAACCTGAGTGAAGGCATTTCGTTCTCAGGGAGAAGTGTCTCTGGATATGGCCAATATTGGCTGAACTAGCCTAAACAATTATTTGGGATCATTAACTCTGAATTAGTTAAGAATAACTAAATCTGACAAGAAAGAAACAAATTCACTATCTTAAAAAGCAATACAAAAATTCTTAAGGAAAGAGAAATACAACAGGAAGCATTATGAAATAATTTTGTTTTACCTTTATGTGGATCTATTTTCTATCATCTGTCTATCATCAACTCATGTTTATCTACCACATCTCTGTCTATTATCTATTTGTCTATTTTCTCTCTTCTATCCATCATTTGCCATTTATGACTGTCTATCTGTCTGTACGTCCTTATGTATGTATCTACTGTTTGTCTGCCAACCTTCCAACCTATCTATTTCTTTCCTAGGTACTAATCTATTGTTTTTTGAGTAAAGCCATAAATTTTTCACATTTTCATGATTTTACTAAAAACATTGTTAATTTTTAACCATGTTCTCCTTTAGTATCTCTGAAATGTTCTTTAACTAATGCCTTGTTCTTTGTCTCAGTTAAAAACTAATTTAATTAAAAACAATTAATACCTAGTTGAGATATTATTTCTTAATTGGTGATTGCATTTAAATGCCTTTCATATCAGTGTGTATTTTATAAAACTTCTATAGTTGTGTGTTTTATAAGAATTTCCAATAGGCATTTAGTGTTATTCTTCCTCTATGTTAAGTCTTCCATCTCGAACTCCCATTCACCCAACTTTAATCCTCCACCTTTTATCTACAAATTTTATAATTTTTTAACACCTTAGTAAGATTCCAATAGGTAGATGTACGAGATTATCTATTCTTCAGTCTTTGGATATATAGGCTTGTTCTAACCACGTCTATTAGGGATAGAACATCAGTGGTCATAAATTAACAAATACCTGTGTAGTAATATGTAGAGTTCTTAGGGTATACGCTCAATACGAATTTATCTTTATTTTGTGGTAGATCTTTTGCAGATTCTTGAGGAGCCCCCAAAATGATTTCTCTGGTGGTTCTAACAATTTGCACTCCCACCCGAATATAAATGTCCCATTTCTCCAAACCTTCACAGCAGGTGCTGGCTTTGTTATTGATCTTGGATATTCTGATGGTAATAACATGAAATCTCAAATTTCTTAGATTTGCATTTTCCCGGTGTCTCTGAATGTTGAAAATTTAAAGTTTCAAGCCTTTCGTGCTTCATCATTTAAGAACTCTTTGCTTACTTGTATAGTCCTTTCTTAAATTGGCATACTCATCTCCTTGATAGTCACTTTTGGTTTACCTTATATTCTAGATACTGGCCATGACCAGATGTATACTTGATAAATATTTCTCCATTCTGTAGGTGACTTCTTTGCTCAAATGATAGTGTCCTTTGTATACAGAAAGTGCCAATACTGGGAGTGGGTTACATTGTTTTGTTTCATTGGACAAAGTATATTATAGACTTCTTCAATCACTGCCAGATAGTGCTAATGGTATGTACTGACTTCCACCACTTGACAGTAAGACTGTATTGATAAAGACACCATGAACTTATGAGATAGTACATGGAAAATCTACTTAGTACTCAGCTCCTTATGGCTAGAAGGCACTACTAGAGAAGAAATAGAATATACAATATCACCTGTCTAAACTTCCAGACAAGTATTACTATTGCTTGAATAGTAGCACAAAGGTGAGTGGAGAAAACGACCAGTTTTTGATTGGATTTAAAGTCCACACCATCAGACAGAAGCCATAACTGTAAATGTTACTGAGGGCAAGAAGCTGAGACTCAATATCTCCTGGGCATAGGGGGAAATTATTATTATTTGCTAAAGTAACAGCAATACAGTGACCCATGGGGTCACACTACTATAACCATATATCAGTGCATTTTTCAGTCCTCAGTAGGGGAAGCTTCTTGAAATGGAACATAATTAAAAAGTAGACCCACAACTGAAAAATGTATAAAGAATGACTTCTATGTATTAGTGCACTTCTTTTAATTCTCTAAATACCAAGGCCAGTAGCAAAAACACCTTAACCTAACTTTACTAACAATCTACATTTTCCTAAGGGTGGTGGGCATTACTAACTATCTACATGTGTAGTCCTTTCTGAGGATGGTGAGTGAATTATTAATCTCTTTCAGCAACAATGTTAAAAAAAATGCAAATGTAAGTGCCAATGACTCTACCCAGTGAAGAGCTGAAAGCCCTCTTAGCGTTTTCATACAACTCATGGATTATGAGGGATATGAAGACTGCAAGGAAGTCAAGCACAGGGATGCTTCAGGACAGCCTGAAATCTTTAGGTCACACTTATCCTCTGTGCTATGCCTCCCTGATGCACACCCATCCTGCTTGTTCTAACTGATGGACTGCATTCCCTGAGTTCTAAAGCCATATACTATATGTCTTGCATGATCCCCAATGCTTTCCCAGTTTGTGAAATGCTTACAGCGAATGCTAAGCATTAAAGGTAATTTTACAAGTGCATTCCCAACTCAAATATCTCAGAGCAAAGGTGCACATAACATTTCAACAATATGGTGATACCATGATGTACTCTGAAGGCAATCACCTATCGCAAGTTATAAAATGTATTTCTTCCTCCTAGGTTTAAAAAATGTTTTTAATAAATTATTTTTCTAACATAAGAAATAAGAAAAAACCTCAGGCATAAACATTTCACTTAATTTTTAAATTAAAATATAATTATATCATTTCCCTCTTTCCTTCCTCCAACTCCTTCCATAGCATTCCCACCCCTCTCAAATACATGATATTTTTATTTAATTTATATATACAGGTATATATGTGTGTGTGTGTGTGTGTGTGTGCGTGTGTTCGTGTGTGTGTGTGTATGTTGAGTTTGCTTAGTAGTGTTTGTATGTATATAATTTTACAAATGGTTCCCTTGAAATTATATTTTCTACAGAAAAATTAGATTGTTTGTAGCTTTTTAAAATAAACTTTGTGTTTCTTTTGAAATCCTAAAAGATAATTTTTGAAATGCATTCCTAAATCAGGCATCACAGTTCAGAGATAAATATATAAAGTTTCAGCACACCATGTTATGGTAGCCCCCAGAAGTCAATCATACTTCTATCACTGATTGCATACGGCATTATTCATTCTCTAAGATTAAATGTGTATGAACACTTGTTTTCTTATCATAATGTGTTGATGGCTTTTGTAATAACAAGATAATTCTCTCAATAATTGTATTAGTTTTAACATATTTAATGAGTTTTTATATTTTCTCCTCTTGGATTGACTGCTCTTTCTTATGTAGTTTTTATGTCATTTTTTTTTCTTAAACAGTTATAGATATAATCACTTTCCTATTATGCAGCTACAATTATTTCTCTGTTTACTGTTTCTCCGTTATAAATATGTATTCTCTTTAGCTGTTATTTAGCTTATTTATTTCATATTGTTCTTTTTGTACTGAGTATTTTGTATAACTTATATTTGGTCTTTCAAAGTTCCAATCTGTCTTCAATCTATAATGTTATGTGTTCTTACATTTGGCATCCATCCGACTTCAGACCTGCTAGTCTGCACTGCTGTATTTTCAAGCCTGTTCCTCTAATGGCTCTGGTGGTACTTAAGTATAAGTGATGTGAGTGTCTCTCTGATTGCTCTATTATCTTCAGTTCCTGGTGTGTGGATTTGACAACTCCTTGATGCCCAAATTGTGAGCCGGTACTGAGTGCACATGACTCCTAATAACTGACCACAAGAGTTGACTTCGCCAAGCTGAAGCGACATTTTTATTCTCCCAGCAGGCCCTCCGATTTTCACTTGACTTCAAGCATCATGGGTTGATGTGATTTGACTCAGAACACTTTCTATTAAACTGGCCTGCCCCTGCTTTCTGTTCTTGCCACTTCCTTGCCCTTCTTATCCACATAGGACTTGTCAGCTCTGTTTGTCTTCGTTTGTTTGTTAGACTGCCACTTTCCCTGACTGTATCTGGATGTTAAGTGCCACTAATTGCAAGCTGATTGCTCCAAAGTTTTCAATAATGCATTAGGACACAACTGCCTCACAGACTAATCTAATCAAATTGGAGCACTTTGAAAGGATAGTTCTGAGGTCAGGGCTTTGACCACAGGAAGTCTTTCATGGTTCTCTCTCTCTCTCTCTCTCTCTCTCTCTCTCTCTCTCTCTCTCTCTCTCTCTCTCTCTCTTCCTGCTAAACTGAACAGTTCTCAATTTACTCAGTATCTTAAATAAACTAATCCCTTCTTCCATATACCAATTTTTTTCACAACCTTTGTTTTTTCAATAGCTTCCTTGGATTTTAATATCTCTAAATTCTGCTGCAGATTCCTTTATAGCTAGAGGAAAGATTAGAGTTCTATTACTTCTGGGAGAAAATCTAGAGTCCTTGGGCCTTGCTACAACATGGGCCATGATATTCTTCGCTCAACACATGCATACTGCTGTGGGTCAACCCCATGCTTCTTCTTTCTTGGTTCTCTTGAGGTAAGCCAAGAGAAGAGAAGAGCATTGGCAGGGGAAGACTTGGTTTGGGAGATATGTAGGGTTGCCTTTTCTATAATAAAACGTTTACCTGTCTTAACTCTAAGTTACGTTGTAGTGTTAGCTGACCTGCCTGAGTTTCTCTGAGGACAGAAATAGTAGAGTGTGGTGTTTAGCACTTCAAAGTAAAACAATGGAGGATTAAGTAAAAGAATTTAGTGCTGGTGCTCCTTTGTCAGGTGAATGATCCAGAAGCCTCTCTGGCCAAGATGGTTAGCTATTTGTGAACAAGCAAGGTAGGAAAGGAAAATAATTAATATGCTTATACAGGCAAATATATATATATATATATAAACATTCATCCACCCACATTCTGTCTGGGCCTGACTGTCTGTCACAATAAACTCTGAAAGTATTCATTAATGCTTACATACATGCACATATACCTGCACATGTACATATAGACAAACAGACATACACCTTTGGATGGATGGATCGATGGATGGATGGATGGATGGATGGTCGGATGGACAGATGGGTGGGGCAAAGCTCCCCAAGCCAAACCATTCAACCAAACACTTTAGTTTTTCTTTGGTTTTAGTATACCTTCTTAGACAATTTTTTTTTTAGAAAATTAATTCAGCGATAAAGTGTTTCATAGAACGGTTGTTGATATTATATTCAAAGCAGTGTTTCATCATAACATACTCATTAAAAGTTCAAAGCAACAGTTTTTACATGGCCTTGACTTGTCATAGTACAAAGCTGTGACTTTATCCTTGGTAAATGCTTTTCCTTCAGCACAAAATTGTTCCAAGTCTATTTCTCCTTTTTGTGTAACTATGAAAACTCATTGTATTTCTTATTATGTAGACTCTACTAACTCTTCTGAGGAGTGGGCACATTCTCTTCTTGATTCTAACTTTATTACATCTTTCTAGCAACTAAGACTACCTCTAAATTTTTTTTTCCAAAAATTATTTGAGTCCAATAGGAATTCTGTAAAATCATTATCTATTTGTCTACATAGCATCAGTACAAAATGGTACATCTTTGTAGGTCTGTTGAAATCTGAGCAAAAGGGCGGATCAATACGTAGTGCATATTAATAGCAGGAACCTTTCCTCAGATATAATCTCAGACCATCTCAGGAAGATCACCTGCTAGTTTTTAGATTCTCCGAGATGGCTCTTAGCAGCATTCTCGATACATAAAATCAGTACTACTGAAGGTCTAAAGGAAGCAAGATTTTCAAGTCATAAGAGCATTTCTGGGCCAAATTTTTGGAAACCTGGTGGATAGGTAGCTTTGGATGGGATGAGACACTTCTTGTCTTTTTTTTTTCAGCACGCCTTTTATTATATTTTTTTTTAACTGAAACCTCCATGAAGAAAGAGAGTGCTTTCATGCATAAAGTCTATCTAGAGTGACAGTTCCAATTTACATGGCTGGCATGGGAATGGAAGGCATGGAACTTAATCTGGACCCTAAAATATACAATCCCTAGTAGTTTTTATTAGCAAATCATCCCCTTGTATAAATACTCCTTCATTTGTTTCATCACCTTAGTACCATGTATAATGCTAAAAGCAAACAAAGACAAATGAGACAACAATAGTTTTCTCACTCAGTGATGTCTAGGTCTATTGAAGGCTTCCTGCTGGTATGAGAAAAGGTAACTTTCGTTGTAGACTTTCAAGATCATTTTATGTCCATATGTTGGAAGTGGTAGCCTTATTTTATGTGACCAAACATTTTATTTGGGTATATGTTACTCACAGCACTAAGATTATGCAGATGAATCACTTATGGTTTATGTGGCTAAAAGAGGTTTAAGATGCAACTACATTCACTTAATACTAACACTGCTAAGTTTCATGGTAAGGCCACAATCTTAGATTTCTTAATTTAATTTATGTTAAATTAATGAAAATGATTTAGAAATCACCCCCTGCATCTATTGGTGCATTTGGTGCCACATTTGGTTTACTTATCAGAATGACTGTATTATTTCTTTTGAGTATTTATAATTTCAATTAAACTGTGAATTTTCAACTTGTTCAGTATATGATGCTTCTACTTAGACTCTTGCATAGTTTAGGCTACCATTATTTATTATAATATTTATTACTTATTTATTACTTATTGTTTATTACTTATTAATTATTTATTACTACTACTACTAATAATAATTAGTAGTAGTAGTAGTTAATCTTATTTTGTGATAAAGCATAGCATATCTTTGGAATGTATTAAACGAAAGTAGGCTTTACAATAAATAGCCTAGTAAGAGCACCAGTGGAAGGGAAAGCCCTTGGTCCTGCCAGGACTGAACCCCCAGTGAATGTGATTGTTGTGGGGAGGGCGGCAATGGGGGGAGGAGGGGAAGGGGAACACCCATAGAGAAGGGGAGGGGAAAGGGTTAGGGGGATGTTGGCCTGGAAACCGGGAAAGGGAATAACAATCGAAATGTAAATAAGAAATACCTCCAAGGTGGAGGAAAAAAAAACAAAACGTAGGCTTTAATTGTTTGTACTTGGTTAGAAGTGTTTTTCAATTCTCATTCCAAAATGCTTCAGCCTAACCCCTTTCCCACAACCATTTGCCATCCTGGAGGGGGCCATCTCTGACTCTATCTGGAAGCTTAGGACTAGGGCGGCTTCAAGGAGTCTATGGGGGTCTAGCTGAGGTTCTTACCAGCAAGAGATATAGGGTCTGAAATGCCAATTCCTGTAACCAGACAGGACTTCCAGTGGAGGGAGGGGGACATGAACTTACCCACAAAACTTTCAACCCAAAATTTGTCTTGCCTAAAAGATGCTCAGAGATAAAGATGGAGGTTAATCCCTGAGGGAATAGCTACCCAATTGCTGTCCCATTTTGAGACCCATTCACCCTTGACATGACTGATATTCTGCTATGTTTGCAGACAGAAGTCTAGCATATCTGTCTCTGAGAGGCTTTATCCAGCAATGGAGGAAAGCAGGTACAAAGCTCCACAGCCAAGCAGGAGGCAGAGAACAGAAAGTCTTATGGAAGAGTAGAGGATAGAACTGAACAACCCAGAGGGGTCAAGCATAGCACAAGAAAACCTACAGAGTCAAACAACCTGGACCCAAGGGAGCTCATAGAGGCTGAAACACCAACCAAAGAGCATGAATAGGCTTGACCACTATACATTTTCAGCAGATGTGTGCTTGGTAGTACCCTAACAATTCGAGGGAGTGCAGTCTCTGACTCTGTTGCCTGCCATTGAATCTCAATGGGAGAGGATGTGCTTAGTTCTGCTGGGACTAGATGTTCCATGGGCAGTTGGAGGGAGCACTTTTCATTCTCTGATGGGGGGGAGGGTAATATGGGAGGGGTTTATAAGGGCAGGAATGGAAGGGAGCTGTGATCAGGATGCAAGGGAATTTAAAAAAATTATTGAGAAGAAAATAAACAAGTGTCTGTCAAAAGGTTCATATGTTAAAGTGATGGCCTTCAGTTGGTACTTCCATGACATCAAGAGAGTGGAAACCCTGGATTAATCAATGGATGAACCCACTGTCGTATTTTGTAATTTATTGTCATTGCTTAGAGATAATTGTAATTTAAAGAGATGCGACATTTACTTACCGGTGACAAAGGCCACTGGAATAGAATCTCAGGATTCTGTACATGTCTAGAACCTTCCAGACAATTTCTCTAATTATACTCTTCTCTGTTAGGAGACCACTGAAGTACTACATGTTGTAGACAATGTAATGTGTTACATCACCCCAGAACTACAGCAATGAGATGTCCTTTGATGAAAATCACTGAAAACATGAGTCAAGGTAAATCATTCATTCTTTTCAGAGGACAAAGCCTAAATAACAAAAGGGATACAGGGAATAACTATGACATTTTTAAATATGAAAATATTGATAGACCCTTGTGCTGTATAATTTTTGTAACATATTTCAGTTGAAAATAATTTTGTGACTGAAATATAAATTACACTGGATTCACACATATTAACAACCTATATCAAATATTTAGGTTTTTTTCTACTAACATCATCTACAACTTTTCAAAAACAATTCTACTAGTTTCTACCTTCCCTGTGGAGTTAATGTCACAGTCTGGTGTCACAGTCTGGTGACATAAAACCAGATATGCTGACTCTAATAGAAGATAAAATGGGAAAGATTCTTGAACACATTGACGCAGGGTAAAATTTCCTGTCCAGAACACTAATGACTTAGGCACTAAGATTAACAATTGACGAATGGGACCTCATATAATTGACAAGCTTCTATAGGGCAGAGGACACTGTCATTAGGACAAAACAGTAACCAACAGATTGGGAAAAGATCTTTGCTAACCCTATATCCGATAGAGGGCTAATATGCAATATATGCAAGGAACTCTTAGCATGCAGAGAACCAAACAACTTTATCAAAATTGGAGTACAGAGCTAAATAATGAATTCTCAGCAGAGGCTTCTGAAATGGCTAAGGACATCTTAAAGACATGTTCAGCATCCTTAGTTATTAGGAAAATGCAATCAAAACCCTAAGATTCCATCCCATAACCATCAGATCAAAAACTCAAGCAGCAGCAGATGTTGGCAAGGCTGTGGAGAGAGGGAATACCCTCCATTTCTGATGGGATTGCAGGCTGGTAAAACCACTTTGGAAAACCATCTGGCACTTCCTCAGAATTTTGAATATAGTTTTATTTGAAGATATAGCTATGCCACTACTGATAATATACCCAAGAGATGCTTCAATGATGAACAAGGACACATGCTCCACTTTGTTCTTATTTATGATAGCCAGAAACTAGAAACAACCCAGATATCCCTCAACAGAGGAATTGATACAGAATATGAGGTACTAGAAAATATCCTGGATGAGGTAACCCAGACCTAAAAGGACACACATGGTATGTACTAACTGATAAGTGGATATTAACCCAAAAGCTCGGCATACGCACGATATGTCTCACAGGCCATATGAAGTTTAATAAGTAGAACACCAAAGTGTGAATGCCTCAATCCTAGTTAGAATGGAGAACAAAATAATCAATGGAGGTAGAGGGAGGAAAGTACCTGAGAGAGTGAGAGGAGGGGAACAGGAAAAGGTGGATAGGATCAGGTACGGGAAGAGACAGGATAAAGGACTTTATGGTGAGGAAAATTAATAGAAATGTTTATCAGGTAGGGCTGGGAAATGGTAAGAGGAGAATCACAAGAAAGTCCTAGAAGTCAGGGAAGTGAGAGGTTCCCAGGACCCAACGGGGATGATATTAACTGAAATACCCAACAGAGCAGAGATAGAACCTGTAGAAACCACCTTCAGTGGATAGGCATGGGCTTCAGTTGAGGGGTGGCACCACCCACTCATACCCAAATTTTTAACCCAGAATTGTTGCTGTCTAAAGGAAAGGCAGGGACAAAAAGTAGAGCTGAGACTGAAGGAAAGGCCATCCAGAGACTGTGCCACCTAGGGGTGCATCCCATCTTCAGGCACCAAACCCTGACAAACTCCAAGAAGTGCATGCTGACAGAAGCCTTTTTAGTTGTTCTTTGTGAGGCTCTGCCAGTCTGACTAATAAAAATGCAGAAACTCAAGTCAGCCATGGGACTAAGCCCAAGGATCCCCAATGGAAGAGTTAGGGGAAGACTGAAGGAGTTGAAGAGGAATGAAATCCCATAAGAAGAAGAACATCAACTAACTAAGCCTCCTGGAGCCTCCAGGGACTAAACCGCCAACCAAAGAGTAAACATGAATGGGTCGATGACTCTAGCTACATATGTAGCAGAGGATTGCCTTCTCTGGCATCAGTGGGACGGGAGGCCATTGGTCCTCTGGATCCTTGATGCCTCAGAGTAGGGAAATGTTAGAGCGGTGAGGCAGGAATGGGTGGGTGAGGTAGTACCCACATAGAAGCAAAGTTGAGGGGTAATGGGATGGGTGGTTTGCAGAGGGGAGCCCTGGAAAGGGGACAACATTTGAAATGTATAAATAAAATAACCAATTAAAAATAAACCACACTTTCTTGCTTTATCCATTCTTTGGTTGAGGGACAAATAGGGTTTTTTTTTTTTTGTTTCTTTTCTTTTCTTTTTTTTTCTTTTTTTTTTTTTTAGTTCTGGCTATTAACAATAAAGCTGCTATCAACAGAACGGAGGAAGTTTCCTTGTGGTATATTGAAAACTTTTCTAAATATATGCCCAGGAGTAGTATAGCTGAGTCTTGAGGTAACACAATTTCCGATTTTCTGAGAAACCACCAAATAGATTTTCAAACTAATTGCACAATTTACACTCCCACCTGCAATGAGGAGTGTTCCCCTTTCTCCACATCCTCACCAGCAGGTACTGTAATTTGATTTTTTGATCTTGGTCATTCTGGTAGGTATAAGGTAGAAACTCAGAGTCATTTAGATTTGCAACTCCCTGATGACTGAAGAAGTTGAACATTTCTTCATCCCAGGCATTAGAGATAACTCTGTTGAAACTTCTCTGTTTAGCTGTACCGTTTCTTTTTCTAATTGGATTATTAAGGTTATTGGTTTCTAACTTCTTGATATATTTTATATATTAGCCCTCTGTCTGATGTAGGTTTTTCCCATTCTGCAGGCTGCCATTTTGTCCTGCGGACAATGTTCTTTGCCTTACAGAAGCTTTGCAATTTCAAGAGTCTCCACTTGTTCATTGCAGGTATTAGTCCTTGAATATTTGTATTCTGTTGAGTAAGTTGTGTCCTCTGTGTTCCAGGCTAGTCCCCACATTCTCTTCAATGAGCTCTAGTGTATCTAACGTTATGTTAAGGGTCTTAATGTACTTGGACTTGATTAAACATGTATGTAGTTCTCTTATCTCCATTGTCTCTGGGCTAGACTGCCTGTCTAGAGGAGTCTTACAGGGCACCAGCAACATCCTGTTTCCCCTTGGAGGCCTGAGAAGTGGGCCCTAGAAATAGAGAGCTCTGGAGGTGAGATGAGCATTTTCCTTCTCTCTCTCTCTCTCTCTCTCTCTCTCTCTCTCTCTCTCTCTCTCTCTCTCGGGACCTGGTGCTCACCAAATGATTAGATTGCATAATCAGTGATCTCCCCTTTTCTCCTGTTTTTGCCACTGAACTATAAACAAATATAGACATGCTAGCCTCACACACTCATGACTTATGTTTGTTTAAGCAAGAATTCTGTGCACCAAGTCATCTAAAAATACCTGGAAACATTTACAACCACTCTCTCTAGTGCTTTAAATTATACTAAAATTTTTTATAACTATAAATCGGCAAAGAGTTTTCCATTTTGCTGAAATTTAACTGAATAAAGACTTTGAAATAAGAATTTTCTAAATTTAGCCAGGATGTTTGACAATTTTCTTGTTATCGTCACTCTGACTTCCATATAAAATTAGTTGCTGAGGCTCTGATTCTTTATGTAATTACATTAAAAATAACAGGACTTGAATTCCAGAGTTCTTACATTTTGTGTATATGTGTGACAAGCACACACACATACACACACACACACACACACACACACACACACACGCACACGGTGGGGAGGGAAATTTTTCTGATAGGTAATTATCTGCACTGAAAAATGCTTTTACTGATTTTTCTCACTTTCCTTCTCCTTAGAATCCATTGTTCTTCAGACAGGTTTCTTTTCCCTGACTACTTTTAATGCGATTCCAAAAGTTGCAGCAATAACACTCTGCATTTGCTACAATGAAATGATTATTGCTTCTGCTTTCTGCTTTAGCATCATTCAGTAAATTTAAGTCTTTAAAAAATGAGTTTGGTATAACAGGAAAGCTCCCTGGCAAGCATATTACTAATGTCTAGCAGACAGCCCGGTAAATAAACCTTTCCTTGTTCTCCAGATGTAGTTTTTATTCCACATTGCTATTCACAGTAAACAACAGGCTAGTAAAATAGACAGTACGGGTTTAATGATGAATTAAACTGCATTGCCTTGACATTCTCTGAGCCAGTAAGCTCTATGTAATTGATTTTCTTTCAGAGGTCAGTGTGAAACAGCAGTTTGAAAGTGACATCTCCAAATAAATTCTGATTGTTGACCCCTACCTTAACTGTCTTCTGTATATCATTAGCTGAGGCATTAAACCTGTAAGTTTCTTCACCTGTATTACACAACAAGAATAATGATTAGTACCACAGCACTGTGAGCAGAATTGTTAACTTTGCATCCTCAGGATCATTCTGAGCATGATTTATAGTTTTAAGAAAGCCAATGAAATTAACATGTGCCTATTTAATGACTGTTGTGAGTATGTATGAATTGAATTTTTAATTACAGGCAACAGCAAAAGTTAAAATGCCAGTGATCTGACTTTATATAGATACAAGAGTAAGATCTTCAGGATTGGCAAACAGAAAATAAGTGACAGTGTTCCAAGTAAACTTTAACTTATTTGCTATCTCAGTTTTAATTTCATACTGTAGATTTCTTATCGTTATTAAAATTACAGTGGCTTGTGCCATCCTATGTAGCGTGCAGTGTATGAGCTTTATATGTTATTGATTGCTGTGATACTACAGATGAGGATGTATTTACATTATTAATGCCACTATTTCTGTCATATGTATATGAAAATATCCATTTTTTTAATCCATTGACCTTTTTTCATCAGTTGGACCAAACTAGAAATCCAATAGTCCAAGTAGGTAATGCAGTGGATTCAATAAGGCTAAAGAGAAAAATGTCCAAAGTTCAGCTTTCAGTCCTATTGAAAGTCATCTTAGTAAAAGACAGTAGGGATGATTATTGGTCTGAGCAATAGGGCACGTAGAGCAGTATGTTTTGGGGGCATAAAATATATATTGGATAAAATTAGATTTTATGTTCAATGGTTTTGCCTCCTTCATTTATAGTTTCTGTTATCAGAGTTACGTGATCTGGGTCAACATGCATAGGGAAAGTACAAGTGTCACTTCTGTCTCCGTCCCACAGAAAGGAGCGACACAAGGACGTTCTTCTCAAAGCAGTTTATTCAGGAACCTTTCTTTCTGCATGCAAGCAGCAATCTCTGTTTTCTTTTCTTTTCTTCTCTCTTCTTTCAGCCCCCAGCACACTCCCTTATATCCTCCCTCAACTCCGCCTTCTCAGTCCAGACTGCATAATCTCAATTCATAGGTCCACTTCACAGGGCCTGATCTTGCATCATGGTGCGCCTGTGCAGCTCTCACAATGGATATGGCTAGTTTCAGGTGTGTGAGGAAGTCAGGTGCTGGTCATGAGACTTAGCTGCAGTCCCGGGAGGCATCTTGGGACTGCCGCCACACCCTCTCCCCACATACAAGAAATAAAGTCTTCTGTTGGTGTTAATCAGAAAAGAAGGAGGAGGAGGAAGAAGAGGAGGAGGAGGAGGGGAAAAAGAAGAGGAGGAGGAGGAGGAGGAAGAATGTGGTACGTAGAAGTGTACTTTTTGTGAAACTTTATTTAACTTTATTTAAGGCAACCAAATACCAATAATTTGTTTTAACATTTTCTTAAATGTAGTATGTCCCTAACCAGATTGCATACATATACATATGCATATCTTTATAACTATTCTGGAGAAATCAAAGATCTATAGTTATCATCCTTAAGTTCAAAGCACAAATCTAGAACAACAAAATAATTTGTTCTGAGTCTCCCTGGCTAGATTAGAAAACTGAAGAAAGGGACTAATTAAACATAATTTTCTAATACACTCAGTAAATTGACTATTAAATTGGCTTGATCACTCTGGTGCTCAATATTGGTTATCTATTTGTTAGTATCTAGAAATTTCCGGGTGATAAGCCTCTGGGAATGTCTCTGAGGGAATTACTAGATTGGCTCAAGTGACTTGGGTAGACACACCTAAAATTGTAAGGGTCTATTTCATAGACTAGAATCCTGAGCTGAAAAAGAAGGAAATGAACAGACAGCATCAGTCACTGACCTCTCTTCACTGATCACAGAAATGTGACCTGCTGTCCAATGCTCCTGATTTCACTCTGATCTTGCAATGATCTACTCTAAATCTGAATAGTGCATAAAAAAGAACTCTGCCTCTCTTAGTGTACCTTTGTTAGAAATTTTATCATACAATTACTTAAAGAATCTAGTGGAATGTTTAGTTATTTATAAAGAACAAACTTAAATATGAACATTGCATATTATAGAATAATCTTTTCAAAAACCATAATTATTAATTAGAGGTGAATGAATGATTTCCAAAGTAACTCAGTTGGGAATGGATATAAAATATGACAAAGTTTGCCCTTTCTGCTGGAACAGACTGCTAGCTAGTCTTCTCCCTGGAAGATGATATATCCTGAGGCATACCAGAGGATCTATTGCACTCAGAACATTTGGAAAGAACCCATGAAGTCCCACAACTGCTGATGGGAGCCCAGTGGAGTCAGGGACCTACCATCCCCCTAATCCCCGCAACTGGAGAATACCAGTCCCTTTCCACATGGCATCCCCTGGAATCTGCTACACCCAGGGCATCATCTGAGACATCCCAAGAGATCCACTGTACCCAGGACACCATGCCTTGAAGACATCCCAGGAATTCCTCTGTATACAAGGCAACTGGGCAATTAACAACAAAATTTGAAGACCTCTAAGGGGCTCTAAGGCATGAAGGGCAAGTGATCTAGAAGAATGAAAGCCTCCCTCAAGTTCAGCTGCACACAAGGAAACAGAAACTACATTCCATTGACAACCACTGAGAAGAACTTCACACAGAACAGTTTGACTGCTGCTCTGAAGACCCAACTATCTGAAGGCCTCCCAGGAGATCTACTGCAGCCAGGGCAACAAATCAGCAGCTTGTCTGCCCCTCTGAAGACCCTCCAGTTGGAAGGCCCCTCAAGAAAGGCTGCTACAGACAGGAGACCTGTTGCAACCCAGGGAAAAAAGAAGTAGACTCCAGACAGAGTCGCTCAGACCAACAAACTCTAGAGATAACCAGATGGTTAGAGGCAAGTGCAAGACCATAAACAACAGAAGCCAATATATAAGCCAATATATGTGGGCATCATCAAAACCCAGTTGTTCCACCACAGCAAGCCCAGAATACAACACACCTGAAAAATTAGAAAGCTAACCTAAAATTCTATCTCAGGAAGATAGTAGAGTCCTTTAAGGAGTATATAAATTCCCCACTGAAAGAAATAAAGGAAAACACAGGTAAACAGGTAGAAGCCCTTAGAGAGGAAAAAAATTGATCCTTTAAAGAAATACAGGGAAACAGGAAAAATGAAGGAATTGAATAAAGTGATCCAAGACCTAAAAGTGTAAGTAGAAACAATAAAGAAAACAGAAATGGAGGCAAACCTGGAAATGGAAAACCTAGAAATGAGATCAGGAATTATAGATGTAAGAATCACCAACAAAATACAAGAGATAGAAAGAAGAATCTCAGGTGTAGAAGATACTGTAGAAGAGATTGACACATCTGTCAAAGAAAACTTAAAATATAAAAACTCCTTACTCAAAACATCCAGGAAACTCAGGACACAATGAAAAGACCAAATCTAAGAATAATTGGAATAGAGGAGAATGAAGATTTTTAGATCAAAGGCCCTGAAACTGTCTTCAACAAAATCATGTAAGAAAACTTCCCCAACCTGAAGAAAGAGATGGCCATAAATATACAAGAAGTCTATAGAACAAATGGAACCAGAATAGAAAATCTTCTTGACACATAATTATCAAAAAACTAAACACACAGAATGAGAAAAAATATTAAAAGCTGCAAGAGAAAATATACAAAGGCAGAGCTACCAGAATTGAACCAGACTTCTCACCAGAGATGATGAAAGCCAAAAGAGCCTGGTCAGAGGTTATAAAGATTCTAGAAGAACACAAATGGCAGCCCAGGCTACGATACCCAGCAAAACTCTCAGTTACCATAGATGGAGAAACCAAAATATTCTAGGACAAAATGAAATTCAAACAGTATCTGTCTACTAATCCAGCCTTACAGATGATCCTAGAAGGAAAACTCCAACACAAGGAAGATACCTACACCAAAGAAAAGACAAGATATTAAGCATCTCACAACAAAGCCAGAAGGACAGAACGACAAGCACATAAAGCCGCCTACAAAAGGAAATTTAACAGGAAACAAATCATCTGTCATTAATATCTCTCAATATTAATGGACTCAATTCACCTATAAAAGGACATGAGCTAACATACTGGATACGCAAACAAGATCCACCATTTTGCTGCATATAAGAGACACCCCTCAATAACATAGACAGAGACTATCTCACAGAGTAAAAGGATGGGAAATGTTTTTCCAGGCAAGTGGTGCCAAGAAACAAGCTGGAGTTGCCATCCTAATATCCAATAAAATAGATTTTCAGCCAAAAGTTATCAAGCATGCTGAGGAAGGACACTTCATATTCATCAAAGTGAAAATCCACCAAGAGAAAATCTCAATTCTGAGCATATATGCCTCAGATGCAAGGGCACACACATCAATAAAAAAACTTTACTAAAGCTCAAATCACACATTGAACCCCACACAAAAATGTTGGGAGGCTTCAACATCCTACTCTCACCAGTGAACAAGTTATTAAAACAGAAACTAAACAGAGACATAGTGAAATTAATAGAGGTTATGAACCAAATGGATTTAGCAGATGTCTAAAGAACATTTGACCCTAAAACAAAAGAATACACCTTCTTTTCAGCACCTCATGATACCTTCTCCAAAACTGACCATATAATTGGTAAACAACAACAACAACAAAAACAAACAAACAAAAACAAGACTGAAGCAATACAAGAAGATTGAAATAATCCCATGCACTCTTTTAGACCACCATGGCTTAAAGCTGGTCTTTGATAACAGCAAAAGAAACAGAAAGCCAACTACACATGGAAAGTGAACAACTCTCTACTCAGTGATAATTTGTTTGGGGTAGAAATAAACAAAGAACTGAAAGACATGCTGGAATTTAATGAAAATAGTGAAAAACCATCCCAAACTTATGGTACACAATGAAAACACTGCTAAGAAGAAATATTCATAGCACTAAGTGCACTAGTAAAGAAATTGGAGAGATTTTATACTAGCAACATAAAAAAACCACCTGACAGCTCTAGGAAAAAAGAAGTAACCTCACGCAAGAGGAGTAGAAGGCAGGAAATCGTCAAACTCAGGGCTGAAATCAACCAAATAGAAACAAAGAGAATAATACAAAGAATCAACAAAACCAAAAGCTGGTTCTTTGAAAGAATCAACAAGATATATAAATCCTTGGCCAAACTAACCAAAGGGCCCAGAGCAATATTCAAATCAACAAAATCAAAAATGAAAAGGGAAACACAACATAAATGGGGGAAATTCAAAAAATCATCAGATCCTACTACAAAAGCCTAAACTTGAATTTCTAGATAAAATGGATGATTTTCTAGACAGATACCGCATACCAATGTTAAATCAAGAGCAGATAAAATTTCTAAACAGGTCCATACCCTATAAGGAAATGGAAGTTATTAACAACTTCCCAACCAAAAAAAGCCCAGGTTCAGAATTCTATCAGATCTTCAAAGAAGATCTGATACCTGTATTCCTCAAATTATTCCATAGAATAGAAACAGAAGGAATACCACCTATGAAGTTACAATCACTCTGATACTAAACCACACAAGGACCCTACCCAAAAGGAGAACTTCACACCAATCTCGCTTATGAATATCAATGCAAAAATACTCAATAGAATTCTGGCAAACCTAATCAAAAAACACATCAAAGCTATAATTCACCATGATCAGGTAGGCTTCATACCAGGGATCAAGGTTGGTTAAATATATGAGAATCCATTATCATAATCTTCTATATAAACAAATAAAAGGAAAAAAATCACATGATCATCTCCTTAGATGCAGAAAAGGCATTTGACAAAATACAACACTCCTTCATGTTAAAAGTATAGGAGAGATCAGGATTTAAGGCCCATACCTAAACATAGTAAAATACAGGAAACCGGTAGTCAACCTCAAACTAACAAAAAGAGATCAAGGGGATACAAATTGGCAAAGATAAATTAAGGTGTCACTTTTTGCAGATGATATGATAGTATAAACAAGTTACTCCAAAAATTCTACAAGAGACCTTCTCTAGCTTATAAACTACTTCAGGAAAATGGCTGAATATAAAATTAACTCAAATCAGTAGCCTTCCTTTATCAAATGATAAGCAGGCTGAGAAAGAAATTAGGGAGACAATTCTCTTCACAATAGCCACAGATAATATAAACTATCTTGGGGAAACTCTAACAAAACAAGTGAAAGATCTTTATGACAATAACTTCAAGTCTCTCAAGAAAGAAATCGAAGAAGATCTCAGAAAAAGGAGAAATCTCCCATGCTCATGGATTGGCCGGACTTAACATAGTAAAAATGGCCATGTTACCATAGGCAATCTACAGATTCAATGGAATCCCCATCAAAATCCCAACACAATTCTTCAAAGACATGGAAAGAGCAATTTTCAAATTCATCTGGAAAGGCAAAAACCCCAGGATAGCAAAAATAATTCTTAACAGTAAAAGAACAGCTGGGAGAATCACCATCGCTGACCTCAAGCTCTACTACAGAGCAATAATGATAAAAACTGCATGGTATTGGTATAGAGACAGACAGGCTGATCCATGGAATAGAATTGAAAGATTCAGAAATAAAACCACACACTTAAGCACACGAAATTTGAAAGTCTTTTTTAAGGCAAAGTCATAAAGATTAATCAGCAACCTACAGATTGGAAAAAAATATTTTCTAACCCCACAACCAACAGAGGGCTAATATCCAAAATATATGAAGAACTCAAGAAACTAACCAACAAAACCCAAACAACCCAATCAAAAAGTGGGGTATAGAATTAAACCGAGAATTCACAACAGAGGAATCTCTAATGGTTGAGAAGCACCTAAAGTGCTTAGTGATCACAGCAATGCTAATCAAAATGACCCTAGATTCCACCTTACACAAGTCAGAATGTCTAAGACCAAAATCTCAGGTGACAACAGATATTGGTGAGGATGTGGAGAAAGAGGAACATTCCTTCATTGCTTGTGTGATTGCAAACTGGTGCATCTACTCTGGAAACCTATTTGGAGTTTCCTCAGAAAATTGGATATAGATCTACATAAAGACCCCATAATACTACTCTCAGGAATATACCCAAAAGATGCTCTACTATGCCACAGGGGCATGTATTCCACTGTGTTCGTAGCAGTCTTATTTGTGATATCTATAAGCTAGAAACAACCCAGATGTCATAATGGATACAGAAATTGTGGTTCATTTACACAGTGGAATACTACTCAGCTATTAAAACAGGGACAAATTTCCAGGCAAATGGATGGAGCTATTAAGAATCATCCTACGTGAGGTAACTCAGACCCAAAAGGACATGTACAGTATGTTCTCACTAATAAGTAGATATGAGACAAAAAAAACAACCAAGTAAACAACAATAACAACAAAAGCAACAAAACAAAACTAAACAAAAAACAGAAAAATTTAACACAGAATGCCCAAGATACAGTCCTCAGAACTCAAAAGGGAATAAAATCTGGAGTATAAAAGTAAAATAAAATAAATAAATAACAAATAAAGTATAAAAATAAAAAATAAAATATGACAGTTTTAATATAATTAATCTTTTTGATGTATATTGATTAATCTAATCTTGTTATCTTATTAAAATTATTACTTTTTGATGATTTCCTGTGCTAATTTCCCATCTTATATTTCATGCCAACTGTCTCTTTCTTTTGC
Source organism: Rattus rattus (assembly GCF_011064425.1). Classification (NCBI taxonomy): domain Eukaryota; kingdom Metazoa; phylum Chordata; class Mammalia; order Rodentia; family Muridae; genus Rattus; species Rattus rattus. The sequence continues at coordinate 89,261,413 of NC_046156.1, forward strand.
CTAATTTTGTTTCTTTACAATATTAGAAGTTTATTGAGGATTTTTCCTGAAAGTGATGACACGTTAATATCCAAAATTCTATTAGATATATCTAATATTATATATTTGAGTACACTTTCATTTTCATAGATTACCAAAATTTTTGTATTTCTTCCTATCGCTTATTTGCAATTGAATCCAATTATGATCAGAGACTCACATCTATTTAAATATATTAAGAATTTTATACGGTACCAAGATATACTGTACCTTGATGTTAATAGAACTTTATAAAAATAATAGCTACACCAAGTTAGTTTAGAAGGTTATTCAAGATACCATCTTTGAACAACTACCATTTACTTTATTCTGTAAAACAGAGGACATTAAAATGTCTGACTATATTTTGAGCTCTTCCGCTTCTGATAGAATTTCTTCAGTTAAACAAACTCATTGAAGCTCTGTTATCTAATAACATAAACATTTAGAATACCATCCTCTCTTTATAGGTTGACCCCCTTTATGATTTGATGTTAGATTTTTATCTACTCTGGCAGCGTGTGTGGCATCATAGGATCCTGGACACATTGTGCTGTACTAAAATTATTCGTATACTTAAATAAGATTTATCACCTTACTAGTTACCATTGTATTTTTCTCTTTAGTGTATTTTTCTTCCTCCGTTTTTGTGTTCTTGTTTGATTGCTCATTAATTACTTTTTCTTTATTATATTTGATTTATAAGGTTGGCTGACTATATACAGTTTATTCATGGCTTTTGCACTGACAAAGATATTTATATTAGTATCTACTGCTAATAATTTGCTTATTTCAGATATCAAATAAAATGCCATATACTTATATCTAAAATTACTTTTGTTGGGATGATTCTTCACATAAGACTTAGATTCTGCTAGTTACAATGCAGCACAATTCAGGATAAGAAAAATATCATCCCGAAATGCATTGTTTAAATTAAAGCTTGAAACTTTAACACTCACTTTTCAAAAGCCACTTACAGGTTATTTGAGAATTATTCAACCTGTTTCCATGGAGATGCAATGAAGTTTTCACAGCAAGCATTTTCAAAAGTGTGTTAAATTTCAATGACTAAAACTTAGCACTGCTCTAGTAACACAATCTAATTAGTAAATGCCTAATTTAGCAATGGCTTCTAGCATTCTCCTACAGTGACTGGCACGGTTCAACCCTTTAAAGCGTGTTGAAATGTCAGCGATGAAATCCAGACTAATTCTGAAATTATCACAGGAGAAATTGTCTTCAGCCCTGCACAAACCTCCTTGTAAATTCTCAGTTCAGCTGCACACTCAGACTGATTTCAATGTAGTGTGCCTGTACAGGAACAAATGAAGCAATTGCATTCTCTGTGGGTGCTTTGAAATGCAAGGTCTGGTATTTGTCCTCACAATATTAGCTTTCAGGTCTAATGGCCAAATCTTCTAATTTACCAAAATCCATGCTTATGATCTACTGATGTGATTAAGATGTCATACAAGTACCAACTCTGGACAACAGCCACAGCTAATACTGTATAAATGACAGAGACAAAGAATGTTTCTACCTGAAAACATTTGATTTACTAGTAAGGCATAATTATTCTTCAATGAAAAAAATACTATTTAGATGAAGAAATAGGATAAACAAATTCAGTGGAGTAATTTTGGAATTTTTAAAATGCATCAAGAAATTTAGCTGAATTATTTTGCTAGTTAATAAAATATTTAACTTGTCCAAAAACTTTGCGGAGAATGAGTTTGTGCACAGTGAGTTAATCTGACCTTCACATCCCTATTCTGATCTAGTTAACATAGAAATTAAGATGATTTTTCTGCTTCTGAGTTTAAGGTCTGTGTTTGTTCTGATCTGTTGTTCTTGGTACCCAGCAGTCTTTTTGCATCCAGGACTAGTTCTAACCTCAGCATGTTAAGCGTCATTGTAGATTCGGAGAGGGAACACTAAAATTATGACGTGAATGTCAATTAAGAAATAATTGAAAGCAACAGATAGGTATTGAAAATCACGAGCATTAAGAAGAATTTTAATTCTGTGTGTATGTGTAGAATCAGACCTCAGATAAGATCCAATAAACTTGGATGACATGCAAATACCGAGCATACTAAATACCATCATTATTTTAACCCATTCATTTTTAAAGTAAACTGAATTTTTAGCTAGGCCCTCTGCAGAGGACAGGCATGATACTGGAATTGGTGCTGGACAGGGTTACCCAGTCAAAGTAGACCAGTATAGAAGCTACAACTGAAGCAACTGTGAAATCTCTAATATCATTCTTCACAAAGTACCAGAATTCCTATTCGGTATAGTAAGAAGATAGCAATTTTGAAAGACCATGAAATGTGTCTTTACTCATAAGTATGTGACTGCACAGACAGAACATTATAAAATATTTTAAATGAATAAGATAAATGAATTAAGAAGAAACATCACATCTATGTACTGGTGAACTTAACATAGTTCCCAAAGTTCAACATCCCAATTACTTCAAAATCTGGAAATTTTATCTAAATTGAAATACATTTGCATAAACAAAACTGTTAAGGACTTTGAGGTAACCTGATTTGTCAGGAGCCATCTAAGAGCCATCTAAGGCTACCAGGTGGGCTTCCTAGAGGTGGCCCACAGTTTTTGCATGGTCTATGATAGATGACATCTATGCGACATGGTTCTGAAGAGACTTTATCTCAGTATTTGTTCTTACAGATGCTATGCCTGTGCTTTCATTATTAAATTAATATGATAATTCCTGGGCATTAGCAAGATGAACTTTCATGAATTAATGCTGCTTTGATGAATTATTGATTTTACAGAGTTTCTGTTTTGATTCAAATAATCTTAGGAAGAACGTTTCCAGGGATGGTTTTACTTGTTTGCTAAAGATGTAGTTAGAATCAAGAGTAATAGTAATTAAAGGCTGCATAATGAGAAATACAAGGCGCTTTCATAATTAAATCAAGAGGAGATAAAGGCTTGGAACAAATTTATGTTCAAGGAAAAAAGCCTTCAAGTCCAAGGATGAAGTCACAGGTTGCACTATGGTAAGACAAGGTCAGATGAAACTGTTGCCTTGAACTTATAATGACCATATAGAATGAAACAGGGCTTTGAACTTAATATCAGTATCCTTTTGTCCCTTCAATTTGGTGTAACATTATATCCATGAGGTATTTTTCTAAGAAATTTTATCTTTAAAAAGGCCAGAGAAGTAAATAAAGATGTTTGGCTTAGGGAGGCTCTCCCCGATCCATCTATCCATCCAACAAATGTATATGTCTGTTTGTCTATGTGTAGGTATGCATGAATACTTGTGGAATAGATGAAACTGGTGGTCGGACCAGGCCAGAATGAGTGTGTATGAAGGTACAAGTGTCTGTGCATATTTGCTTGTGTAAAGGATTTTAATTATTTTCATTTCCATCCTCTCTGCTTCACGAAGAGTTACTCAGCCTAGCCAGGGAGAGGCTTCCACTGCCTGGCACGGGAAGGGAGTTCTAGCAAGAAATCCTTTACCTAATCCCCACTCTGACCTGCTGCTGTATATGATAGTTTAATCGACAGAGAATTATATAGTAAGTTTATATTGTAGTAACACTTAGGTTTTCCAGCGCTTATCAAGCACAGAGAATTATAAAGTAAATAGATAATTTTGAAACCTGTTTCTGAGGCTGTGTCCCACTTGGGTCCAACCAGGTAGAGCAGTTTCTTGTCACTGATCATGCTCCCTTCTCTGAGGTAGGTCTTGATGCCCTCACAAGTCACAATATGATGCGGAGAAGTGAACAAATTAGGAAGAAAGTGGAAAAGAGACAAGAGGTATGAGCTTAGCAGAGATGGGAGCATCTATCAGGAAGGCCTGAAGCTTCCAGAAATTAACAGAGGCAAGGAAGACTGGAGAGAGGCAAAGGTTTCCTACATTTCACTGTTTTAAAGCACAAAACTGTGTCCATTCATTTAATTTAGCTTCATGGACAAAGCTAAAAGACGTCACAAAGATAATTTTTCAAACAACAGGAAACTGGCAAAAATATAAACATTTTTTGATAACATTGTTTTCAATGTAAGGAAAATAATCTATTTTTAAGTTAATGTTTGTTAATTTTTTTTGTCAGAATAGATGATCAGTTCAGGTGTTATAGCAAAAATACCTTTTGGTCTGTGAAACAGTATTACAGAATTTTTTTATTCCAAAATGAATAGTTTGTGATCTTTATTGAATTTCTCTGCCTAGCATAACAAATTTAATAATAATCTAAAATGGAATTGACCATAGTGGGCCTCTTTGTCTTAACTATGATCTAATGAGGAGAAAAGGCTTCCTTTCAGTAATGATGTTAATTGTGGGAGGTGAAACACAGGCAGACACACACACACACACACACACACACACACACACACACACACACACACACACTACACATAGAAATCCCATCAATACACAAAGCTGTAAATCATAATACATAAGCCAAAACTGTAGGAGAAGAAAGTTCATGCAGAGTGTTATGATACGAAATCCTCTAAAAATACTATTGAGTTTGTTTTGTGTCGGCCATCTACTGCTGAGTATGGGGGCTGCCCTTAAGTGTGGGGCGTATCTGAGACTTCATACAGAGAAAACTAGTAATTTCTCTGCAAGTGGTTGTCAATTGGAGATAGCTTCTGGTTTAGAGATTGAGTCTGCGTATTTTATAAGAAAAACAAGAAAAGAATCTAAGCTACCTTTAAACCCATACTGGAGAGCAATAGAAACACGACAGCTAAACGCAACCATTGACCTTCCACTGAGTGCTTGGTTGTCTGAGGTACGAATAGATTGAGTTTTTACTTAGAAAATGTTTTCTTGCTTTATTTTCATGATAGCTTAGGAAATGGTGTAAAAAAAAAAAAACAGTTCGTATGTGGTTTACTTTGATCGAAAGCATTAGAAAGAACTATCAGGCTGTAGGCACCCATTCCTTCTTACTGACACTGTGTATTCTTAATTTATTTCAACAGTTATTAAAACAATATTTCCAAGTAAGAAAAGAATACTCAGTTTAGCTTTTTTCTCGTTTATTGAAAACAGGTTATTTTCTCACACAAGAAATTCTGATTATAGTTTTTTTCTCACTCTACCCCTCCCAGTTACTCCTCACCACCCCTTAGATCTGATTCTTGTCTCCTTCTGTTTTTCAATGGAAAAGAACAGACTTCTAAGAGTTAACAACAAAACCAAAACAAATAGGAAAAACAAAGACCACCCAACCAAGTTGGACAAGAATACTCTTAGGGTATTTCTCGTGGGCAAATTGTGTTTCGTTAGATGCATATAAGAACTAAGAGGAGTGAGAAATATTAAGGTCTCAGTGTCATTCGTATCTAGATATATGTAGGCTATTTTGGAGTAAAATGTTCGATAAGAGTTAAAATGTAAAAATATAGCATATTATTCTTTATCAGAGGAAACAAGAAATTTGAGTGTAAGAACTAAACTCTATAAATTATAGACTTCGGGTACGAGTAAAATACATAATTAATAGTTGTTAAAGCAAGAAAATTTGAAGTACATTCTTAGTTTTCATGAACGTAAATTCATCAGGGGGTGATGAGTCACTTCTGGATTCTCAGCAATCAAGAGAATAAACCTGGAGAGAGCGTTTAAACCACAGGGGGCTCTGTGTGGACACCTGGCTTATGTGCCTCTCACTCAGAAAGACATTTTGTGAATTTAAAATCACAACAAAACAGAGTGTCTTAAGAAAATAATTCTTTCCTATCACCACGCATAGAACACATATATCATGAAAATCAACTATATGTTTAAGTTATTTCTTAGGCTATAACATCATTAAAACACAAAAGAAATAAAAATGAATGTAGATTAGACTATATATTCAATCAAAAACATAAACCAATCTAACCCTTCCAGATATGGGTAGAACATAAATTTAATAGAACAGCTTTGTTACTCTTTAGAATAATTAGAGTCAAATAAAATATGAACTGTTGGTTCTTTAATTATAAGTATTATCCTTTCATATTTACCCATAACCATTGCATTAAATTTAAATTAAGTATTCATTTGAAAACAGCAATTTTAAATGATTTATCAACTTATAGCAAAATATGACACCAAAACCAAAAATATGACATGATCTTGTGTCTGAACAATATTTTGGTAAGAGACTGACTACACTATTTCCTCACAACAGCTACAACAGCTTCTCTTTACTTCATTTAGCTTCTTGGGATTCTCATTTCTCTTTATCAGGGTCAGAGTGGTGGTGTTAGAGATGTGTGTGTGTGTGTGTGTGT